>NC_046000.1:4835206-4883013 GCF_010909765.2 Amblyraja radiata | reverse complement strand
GGTGGTGTGGGGAGAGGTTAGTGTGTGTGTGGTGGGGTAAGTGTGTTTGGTGGGGTTAGAGTTTGTGGTTGGGTTAGTGTGTGTAGGGGTGTGGGGTTATGTCACAACAGGAACACTTCAGCCACGCCCGCTGAGTTGGGGGTAATGGGTGAGTGGTGGAATATTGTGTTCTGGGACCAGCCCTCAAGTGTTAAACGGCGCGCTCTACCCTCCACCCCCATGTTGGGGGATGGGACCCAACGGGTCCCACTTACTCTGGTATATTACTAAAACTCTCAAATTAAACCGTGTGCTCCCTTCCTCACCTCCTCCCCCCCTCCCCTTTCTCCCCCTCCCCCTCCTCCCCCTCTCTCTCCCCCTCTCTCTCACTTGAATGCACTCGCGATATCGCGATCTCCCGCAGCTACTGTAAACGACCCTCGATCGCTGGACCTCCCAACCCGATTGAGGATCACGGGTACTGTACCGAGAAACACCGGGAAGATCTCTGGAGCCGACGGGCAGGATATTCCAGGAGCAACGGAGCTGGAGGTGGCGTCTGCAAGGGAATCCCCGTTCCAGCGCAGTTTCGCAGAAACAGCAGGTACAGTAAACATAGTACCTGGAAACATCGGAGAGGCCTCCATTGTGTCCGGAAACGTGGCTGGACTTCAGGTCAGACTGAAGCGCAGGGGACGTCGACCCCCTCTCCCTACCATCCTACTGGCTAATGTACAGTCCCTTGAAAACAATGTGGAGACCAAAGCCCACAACCTGGCTCGGAGCCTTCAACACATGCCCGAGGCCTGCAACACAGCCCTGAGGCCTGCAACACAGGCTCTGAGGCCCAGAACTTGGGCCAAATCAGAATCAGAATCAGATTTTATTTGCCAAGTAGGTTTTGCAACATACGAGGAATTTCATTGGCCAGGTCAGTCATACAATTAAAAGCAACACACGCAAAAACACATTTTAACATGAACATCCACCACAGTGACTCCTACACATTCCTCTCTGTGCTGGTAGGCGAAATAAAGTTCAAGATCTTCCTTTTGTTTTTCCTCGGTCGGGGGCCTCGATCCGCCGTTGACGGGACGGTCTTGACTCCCGTAGCCGGCGGTGTTTGGGCCCTCTGCGTCGACGCGTTCAGCTCCTGCATCGAGGGAATGTCAGCTCCCCTGCGCCGGGCGATCGAACCTCGGGTCGGGGCTGGACGAACCTTCTACGGCTTTGTAGCTCCCGACTCAGCCTCTCCCGAGACTGCGTGCCCTTGATAGTAAGTCCGCAGGCCGCGGTGGGTGCGATCCCAGGCAAGGGATCTGCTCGGATGTTATGTCCGCGCCCCGCGGTTGGGCTCACAACAGTCCGATGAGGCCTCCAGCTCCAGCGATGGTAGGCCGCTGAGCACGGACAATGTGATCCAAATATTGACCACATCTCCAGGAAGGTAAGAACTTGAAAAATAACTCGACCCCCCCCCCCAACACCCCACCCCCGCTCCCCCACATAAATACAAACCGAAGAACATAAAAACAAACTTTAAACAGACGCTAAAAATAACAAAATGGTGAAAAAACGAACAGACTGCCGGCTGTCTCGCCGGCGCCCCTGGTGGTCCAAAAGCATAAAACACAGTCCTGAAGCCTATAATACAGCCCCGTGGCCTACAAAACACAGGCTCGTGGCACCAGAACATCGGCCAAAGCCCAGAACTTAGACCCGGAGATTATAACTGCAGCACAGGCCCAGCGCCTATAATAAACCCCTTCTTCTTGCGAATGAAACATAAATAAACCAAAGGAATAGTTAGATCACAAGCTGGGTGTTGAGCAGCCAGGTTGTTGTCTCTGCGGCAGTGTCTGTCAGGCCCTGAGCTCCATTTGGTGGGTGGAAGAGCGGGCACCCAGAGATGACATGGTTGGCTGTCTATTGTTCTGCTCCGCATCCACAGGCTGGGCTCTGGCGGAGCCCCCATCTCCACATGCTGGCATTGGAACGTCCAACTCCAGTATCAAGGCTGTTGAACTTCACCCATGCTACTCTGGGGAGGTTAGACCCTGGACAGTTTTATCTGGTGAAGAGGTGTAGCTGTGTAATGGGGATGAGGTTGCCTTTCACTCCAGTGACCACATTGTGGCTATCCAGTGTGCTTTTGTCTCAATTGGCTGGATGGATGCTAGGAGTTGTTTTCCATGTGGAGCAAAGGGGTGACGGGACTTCAGTCGGCGTGGCCTCTGCTCCCTGCTGATAGCATGAAGGTGATCTGACAGCCTTCAGAGCCTATAATACAGTCCTGTGGCCCAGAATTTCGGCCAAAGTCCAGAATATAGGCCCGGAGCCTACAGCACACGCCAAGAGCCTATAACACAGCACCAGAGCATATAACAGGCCTGGAGCCTATGACGCAGGCCCGGAGCCTATGACACATGCCGAAAGCCTATAACACAGGCCCGGAGCCTACAACACAGGCCTACGAAACAGGCTCATAATCCCAGAACTTCAGGCAAAGCCCGGAACACAGGCCTGGGACCTACAACACAGGCCTACGAAACAGGCCCAGGATCCCAGAACTTCAGGCAAAGTCCGGAACACAGGCCTGGGGCCTAAAACATAGGCCCGACACCAACGTACAAATCCTCTGAACCAAAGAGCATTATTGAGAGATATTTTTGTGGGTGCTCAGCGACAGATATATTTGTGTATTTATGCTTGGATCTAAATGTTTTAATGTAGTTTTTAAGGCCAAAAATCAGCAATTAGAAGACGAAATAAAAGGAAAATAAAGCATAATTCCCCCCCTCTCCCCCCCCCCTCTCTCTCGTGGATGTCAGTGAGTGAGGAAAGGAAGGAGGTCTGGGCGCCCTCTGGTCCTCCGACTGCAGCGCCTCTGTGGTGGCGGGAGGTCACGAAGCACCTGTCCACGTTCCCCACAGATGCTGCCCGACCTGCTGATTTACTGCAGCCCTCTGTGACCTTCTTCCCATGATGCATGTCGTCGCCCCCACAAGTGACTCAGCGCCAATCACTGGCCGTCCCCCTTGGATTGGGGGTGACGTCAGGGCGCTGGTCATGCTGGCTGGTCGACGGGCGGCTCGTCCCCCAGGTCTGTGCGGAGCCCCCACTTCTCCCCTTCCCTCCTCCCCTCCACCTTCCTTCTCCCCCTCCCCTCACTTCCAACGTCCTCATCCCCCTTCCCCACTTGCTTCCTCACAATCTCTCACCACCTTAATCTCCTCCCTCACTCCCCTGCCCTGTCCCCCACCCACCTTCGAGCACTAGTAATGTTCACGCGTTAGTAATGTCCTGTTTACCAGTTTGCTGTCCCACTGTGTTCCCCTCCTGCAGGGTTTAGGATCCGTTCATGTGGACGGAGAGATGGGGACGTGACCGGCCATTGAGTGCGGCCAGGGTGCCGGTGTCCCCCCCCCCCCCCATCTGCTCGGTGTGCGGGCTGAGCTTTGAGGGGCTGAGCTTCGATCGTGGACCACATCACGGGGCACAACAAGGATTCAAGATTCAAGATTCAAGATAGATTTAATTGTCACATGTGCCAGATGGCACAGTGAAATGAATTCCCATACAGCCATACAATAAAAATAACAGGACTCAACACACTATAGAATTTAACACAAAACATCCCCACACAGCAGAATCAAAGTTTCCCACTGTGTGGGAAGGCACCAAAGTCAGTCTTCTTCCTCCACTGTTCCCCGTGGTCAGGGCCTCCCCAAGCCCTCCGCAGTTGAAGCTACGGGCGGCCCGATGTCCAGGACCGCTCGCCGGGGTGATACAAGTCCGACGTCGGGGCTGCGGGACGTCCTCAGCGGCGTGGACACCAGAGTCGGCCCCCTCCTACCGGAGTCGGCGGCTTCCAATGTCCGAAGGCCGCACCGGGTGGAGATTGCAGCTGTAGGCCCTCTGCAAGGCGCCCCAGGACTCCGCGATGGCGGTCAGCGCCGCCCGCGTTGGAAGCTCTCCGCACAAGAGCTCCACGATGTTGGAGCAACGGCCCAACGCTCCGGAGCTCGAAACGGCGACCCAGGTAGGCATCGCCCGCTCCGCGGTGACTCCAGCGCTGCACCGCCGCTGTAGCAGCCCTGGTCCGGTTCCCGGTCCCCGGCAGGAAAGGCCGCTCCGATCCAGCTGGTAGGCCGCGAAGTGGGGGGCGAGGACGCGACTCGGAGAAATAGTCGCGTCTCCGCCAGGAAGAGACTGGGAGACGGTTTCTCCCTTACCCTGCCCTCCTTCCCCACATAGAAAAGTATATGTTTCCCCCAAAAGGAGAAGCGTTATGAGTGTGACGTGTGTGACAAGGCCAGCCAGAGCCCGATCCAGTTGGAAACCCACTGGCGGGTGCACACGGGAGAACGCCCCTTTGACTGCTTGGAGTGTGGCAAGAGCTTTACCCGCTACGACAGACTGCTGCGGCAAAACCGCGAGCACTCCGGCGAGAGGCCATTCGGCTGCTCCGACTGCGGCAAAATCTTCAAGACGACGCATGAACTGAAGATACAGCGGCGAGTGCACACGGGTGAGAAGCTCTTCCGCTGCTCCACCTGTGGCAAGAGATTTGCCCGGTTGTCGGGGCTGCGGCAGCATAGCAGTGAGCGGCCCTTCACCTGCTTCAACTGCGGTAAAGGCTTCAAGGAGTCGCCGGATCTGTTGATGCACAGGCAGGTCACAGTGCAGCTGGTCTGTGGCTGCAACAACCAAGATGCCCATCGTCAAGGGTACGGGTCCATCACCTCCTGGCAAAGGCCTCCAGCGTGGCACTGGCCATGGCACCCAAATCCAGCCTGATGGACGGCAGCCTTTGTGTGGGAGGTGATGGGCCGGTCCTTCTCTCTGGTGAAGGTGTGAGTGGAGGCGGCAGTCTCTGGCAACACCGCAGCCGCTCGTCAATGACGGCAGCAGACTGGCCGATCTCCTCGCCACTCTCTCCTCCACCATCCTCAACCAGCTCAAGGCTGTGCTGGCATCCGTACATCTGAATTTCAAAATCCATGGAGAAATGTCATGCCTATCACATCCGAACTGTACTTATCAGCCATCACCTGCTAAAAACCCAGCTACCTTTGTTCCACTGCCAGAAGAAGAATGCGACCATGAGTGTCTGTTGCTTGTAGAAGCCGCTGCCACTCCCCGGCTGGAGTGAAAGTCAACTGATTGATGATCCTGATCTGGTCCTATTTACCGATGGCTCTTCACACTGACCTAGTGATGACAGATTATTGGCAGGATATGCAGTGGTCACACCACACCAAGTGCTGTAGGTGTACGCATTACTATCCAGAACGTCCGTTCAAGCAGCTGACTCTTGCCTGCATTTTAGCAAAAGATACAAGTGCTAATATCTGCACTGATCCTTGCTATGCGTTTGGGGTTGCACATGACTTTGGACAGTTATGAAAACATTGTGGATTCATCGCATCAACAGGAAAGGCTATTATGCGTGATAAATTGATCATAAATTTATTAAGATCCTAAAATGTAGACATATTCCTTATTAACTATCTTTGTATTAGGAAATACATGAATATACTAACATTGTGTGGGATGAAAGAGAATCCGAGGGTGAAGTGCGTCATCTAGATGGGCATCTAAACAGGAGGAAGGTAGAAGTTTGATATCCAACAAACAACTTCCTCACAGAACACAGTGAACTCGCTGCTGGTAGCTCCCTTATCAGATTAGAATGTTGGGTTTGTGCCCATATTCCGTCGCATGCACGAGGAGGTATCTCTTTTTACTTGCTCCAACCAAAATTATAATCGGACCTGTATAGCTCCATTTTTGCAACTGATTAATGAGACAAAATATTAATATATTTTCTTACTCTCAGTGTTGATCAACAAGGAGGGAACTGTGGAATAAAAATTAATATCCTTCCTTATTTAATTTTGATTGGAATTGAGCAAGGTAACGGAAGGATGTATTGGATGCGACAATTGGCAGCTCTCGCTTGACCAGGCGCAGAAGAGGTTGTGGGAATTGGGAAAGTATAAGATTAGACATATTACCTCTTGTCTGGGAATGTGTGAAGGGTGGATGGTAAATGTAAACATGCAATAGCAGAGCAGATAACAAAGCTTGTTTACTTTTCTATGAGGAGTTACAGATGATCTCCCGAGCCCCCTACCGCTAGTAGCGTAGATATGTTGCAGTAAATGGTAGGCTTATGATTGGCTTGGAACGGGGATGGTGATGTGGGCCACTTGAAAGATGAGATAGAATAATGTCAATATTCCCTTCTATTGTCTTTAACTTGTACTAACCATCTGTTTGACTTGTATTAATCATTCCCCCGCGCCCCCCCCCCCCCCCCCCCCCCCCACCCCCAACACACACCCCTCCCCTGTGTGGTGGAATATTGGTTAGGCGGAACGGTGAGTGGTGGAATATTGGGGAAACTGGTGAGTGGTGGAATATGTGTGTTAGGGAATGGGTTCCGTTGGGGGGACCAGGCCTCCCGTGTGACTGGGACCCAACGAGTCCCACTTATTCTAGTCCTGCAATAAAATCTCAAAGCATAGCTTCAAAGTCACCGCTTTTCATTTTCATTTAATTTCCCTCTAAATTAATTTCTTCCACAAAAAAATACGACGGCTCCAGCGGGTTGACGAGAAAAAGTCCTTGTTTACGGCAGCTTGGGTCTTGCGGACATCCAACCTCAGAGAGCAAGATCCCAATCTTTGGAGTTGAGGGGGAACGGCCGGGAAACGGGAAGCGGTGACTCCGGATTAATCCTGACGCCATTCGCCAGCGAGAGGAAGACAGAGGAATGACAAAGAGATGGTCCACGATGGGGGATGCTTCCTTAATTTGGAGAATTCAATGTTCATATCATTGGGCTGTAAGCTATGAGGTGCTGTTCCTCTAGTTTGCGTGTCACTTCACCCTGGGAACGGAGGAGGCCCAGGACAGAAAGACCAGTGTGGGAAAGGGGAGGAGAATTAAAATGGTTGGCAACCGGGTGATCCAGCAGGCCTTGGCGGACCGAGCGCAAGTGTAGGGTGAAATGCACGCCTAGTCTAGATACAAGGAACAGCAGATGCTGGTTTACAAAAAGAGACACCATATCCTGGAGTAACTTGCACCTCTGGAGAGCATGGACAGGCACCATTCTAGGTCAGGACCCTTCTTCAGACTGCTTGGTGTGGGGGGGGGGGGGGGGGGGGGGAAAGTTGGAAAGGACAGGTGGGAGTGGTCGCCTTAGATTCGCTTCCCTCTACAGATGCGGCCTGACCCACTGAGTTCCTCCACCGCTTTAGAGGGAATGGACAGACGATGTTTCTAGTCAGGACCCTTCTTGAGACTGAGTGGAGAGGGTGGGTGTGGAAGCTGGATAAGAGAGATGGGGGATGAAAAAAAGCCTGGCAAGTGAAAGGTGGATACAAAATGCTGGAGCAACTCAGCGGGACAGGCAGCATCTCCAGAGAGAAGGAATGGGTGATGTTTCAGGTTGAGACCCTTCTTCAGAAGTGATAGGTGGATATAGGTGAGGGAGACACAAGAAACTGCAGATGCTGAAATCTTGCATAGAGCACAATTTAGTTAGATGCACAGAATCTCTTACCCTGAGTGGGGGAATCGAAGACCAGAGGACATGGGTTCAAGTTGAAGGGGAAAAGATTTAACAGGAATCCGAGGGGTACCTTTTCAACAGAGGGTGGTAGGTGTATGAAACAAGCTGCCAGAGGAGGTAGTTGAGGCTGGGACTATCCCAATCTTTAAGAAACAGTTATAGACAGGTACATCGATAGGACGTTTGGAGGGATATGGACCAAATGCAGGCAGGTGCGACGAGTGTTGCCGGGTCAGGTTGTTTGCTGTGGGAAAGTTGGACCCAAGGTCCTGTTTGCAAACTGTATCACTCTCTGATTCTCACACAACGTGCTGCAGTAACTTGGCGGGTCAGGCAGCATCTGTGGAGAACATGGATGGGTGACATTTCACAGAGTGCTCAAGTAACTCAGCGGGTCAGACGGTATATGTGGAGAACATGGATGGGTGACATTTCACAGAGTGCTGGAGTAACTCAGCGGGTCAGACAGCATATGAGGAGAAAGGTACACAAAAATGCTGGAGAAACTCAGCGGGTGCAGCAGTATCTAATGAGCGAAGGAAATAGGCGACGTTTCGGGCCGAAACCCTTCTTCAGACTGAAGGCAACACTGGCAACACCATATGAGGAAAACATGGGTAGGTGACGTTTCACAGAGTGCTGGAGTAGCTCAGCGGGTATGGTAGCATCTGTCGAGAATATGTATAGGTGACATTTAAGGTCGGGACCCTTCTTCAGAATGACACTATGTTAACAGATGAGGGGGTGATCGGCAGATGAGTGAAGTGACAGTAGCGAGGGAAAATTAGATAAAAGGGTGTGAGATAAGGAGAGAGGAATGTATGTGTGCAGCTTTAAGGGACATTGGTCAGGTCGCATTTGGAGTATTGCAGAGAGTTCTGGTCATTCCATTACAGGACTGATGTGGAGGATTTGGGGAAGGTGCAGACATGGTTAACCAGAACGGTTTAAAAACAACGAACTGCAGATGTTGGTTTCCAAAAAATGACACAAAATGCTGGAGTAACTCAGCGGGACAGGCAGCAGTTCTCAAGAGAAGGAATGGGTGACATTCGGATCAAGACTGAGGAGGGTCTCGACCAGAAACGTTACCCAATCCTTCCAGCATTTTATGTTTACCTAAGCAGCGCCTATCCACGTGGCGGTGTGCCAGCAGGCTGTGGATCAGGCTCTCCACGCACCGGGCTGGGGACGTGATGGTGGCCGGCGTGCGACAGCAGCCTGGTGGAGCGGGAGACTTTGTGTGGGAGGTGATGGGCCGGTACTTCTTTCTGGTGAAGGTGTGAGTGGAGGCGGCAGTCCCTGGCAACACCGCAGCCGCTCGGCAAGGTCGGCAGCAGACTGGCCGATCTCCTCGCCACTCTCTCCTCCACCATCCTCAACCAGCTCAAGGCTGTGCTGGCATCCGTACATCTGAATTTCAAAATCCATAGAGAAATTTCATGCCTATCACACCCCAACTGTACTTATCAGCCATCACCTACTATAAGCCCAGCTACCTTTGTTCCACTGCCTGAAGAAGAATGCGACCATGATTGTCTGTTGCTTGTAGAATCCACTGCCACTCCCCGGCTGGAGTTGCAGTCAACTGATTGATAATCCTGATCTGGTCCTATTTACCGATGGCTCTTCACACCGACCTAGTGGTGACAGGTTATTGGCAGGATATGCAGTGGTCACACCACACCAAGTGCTGTAGGTGTACGCATTACTATCCAGAATGTCCGTTCAAGCAGCTGACTCTTGCCTGCATTTTGGCAAAAGATACAAGTGCTAATATCTGCACTGATCCTTGCTATGCGTTTGGGGTTGCACATGACTTTGGACAGTTATGAAAACATTGTGGATTCATCGCATCAACAGGAAAGGCTATTATCCGTGATAAATTGATCATAAATTTATTAAGATCCTAAAATGTAGACATATTCCTTATTAACTATCTTTGTGTTAGGAAATACGTGAATATACTAACATTGTGTGGGATGAAAGAGAATCCGAGGGTGAAGTGCGTTATCTAGATAGGCATCTAAACAGGAGGAAGGTAGAAGTTTGATATCCAACAAACAACTTACTCACAGAACACAGTGAACTCGCTGCTGGTAACTCCCTTATCAGATTAGAATGTTGGGTTTGTGCCCATATTCCGTCGCATGCACAAGGAGGTATCTCTTTTTACTTGCTTCAACCAAAATTATAATCGGACCTGTATAGCTCCATTTTTGCAACTGATTAATGAGACAAAATATTAATATATTTTCTTACTCTCAGTGTTGATCAACAAGGAGGGAACTGTGGATTAAAAATGTATATCCTTCCATATTTAATTTTGATTGGAATTGAGCAAGGTAACGGAAGGATGTATTGGATGCGACAATTGGCAGCTCTCGCTTGACCAGGCGCAGAAGAGGTTGTGGGAATTGGGAAAGTATAAGATTAGACATATTACCTCTTGTCTGGGAATGTGTGAAGGGTGGATGGTAAATGTAAACATGCAATAGCAGAGCAGATAACAAAGCTTGTTTACTTTTCTATGAGGAGTTACAGATGATCTCCCGAGCCCCCTACCGCTAGTAGCGTAGATATGTTGCAGTAAATGGGAGGCTTATGATTGGCTTGTAATGGGGATGGTGGTGTGGGCCACTTGAAAGATGAGATAGAATAATGTCAATATTCCCTTCTATTGTCTTTAACTTGTACTAACCATCTGTTTGACTTGTATTAATCATTCCCCCGCGCCCCCCTCCCCCCCCCACCCCCAACACACACCCCTCCCCTGTGTGGTGGAATATTGGTTAGGCGGAACGGTGAGTGGTGGAATATTGGGGGTACTGGTGAGTGGTGGAATATTGTGTTAGGGAATGGGTTCCGTTGGGGGGACCAGGCCTCCCGTGTGACTTGGAGCCAACGAGTCCCACTTATTCTAGTCCTGCAATAAAATCTCAAAGCATAGCTTCAAAGTCACCGCTTTTCATTTTCATTTAATTTCCCTCTAAGTTAATTTCTTCCACAAAAAAATACGACGGCTCCAGCGGGTTGACGAGAAAAAGTCCTTGTTTACGGCAGCTTGGGTCTTGCGGACATCCAACCTCAGAGAGCGAGATCCCAATCTTTGGAGTTGAGGGGGAACGGCCGGGAAACGGGAAGCGGTGACTCCGGATTAACCCTGACGCCATTCGCCAGCGAGAGGAAGACAGAGGAATGACAAAGAGATGGTCCACGATGGGGGATGCTTCCTTAATTTGGAGAATTCAATGTTCATATCATTGGGCTGTAAGCTATGAGGTGCTGTTCCTCTAGTTTGCGTGTCACTTCACCCTGGGAACGGAGGAGGCCCAGGACAGAAAGACCAGTGTGGGAAAGGGGAGGAGAATTAAAATGGTTGGCAACCGGGTGATCCAGCAGGCCTTGGCGGACCGAGCGCAAGTGTAGGGTGAAATGCACGCCTAGTCTAGATACAAGGAACAGCAGATGCTGGTTTACAAAAAGAGACACCATATCCTGGAGTAACTTGCACCTCTGGAGAGCATGGACAGGCACCATTCTAGGTCAGGACCCTTCTTCAGACTGCTTGGTGTGGGGGGGGGGGGGGGTGGAGAAAGTTGGAAAGGACAGGTGGGAGTAGTCGCCTTCGATTCTCTTCCCTCTACAGATGCGGCCTGACCCACTGAGTTCCTCCACCGCTTTAGAGGGAATGGACAGACGATGTTTCTAGTCAGGACCCTTCTTGAGACTGAGTGGAGAGGGTGGGTGTGGAAGCTGGATAAGAGAGATGGGGGATGAAAAAAGCCTGGCAAGTGAAAGGTGGATACAAAATGCTGGAGCAACTCAGCGGGACAGGCAGCATCTCCAGAGAGAAGGAATGGGTGATGTTTCAGGTTGAGACCCTTCTTCAGAAGTGATAGGTGGATATAGGTGAGGGAGACACAAGAAACTGCAGATGCTGAAATCTTGCATAGAGCACAATTTAGTTAGATGCACAGAATCTCTTACCCTGAGTGGGGGAATCGAAGACCAGAGGACATGGGTTCAAGTTGAAGGGGAAAAGATTTAACAGGAATCCGAGGGGTACCTTTTCAACAGAGGGTGGTAGGTGTATGAAACAAGCTGCCAGAGGAGGTAGTTGAGGCTGGGACTATCCCAATCTTTAAGAAACAGTTATAGACAGGTACATCGATAGGACGTTTGGAGGGATATGGACCAAATGCAGGCAGGTGCGACGAGTGTTGCCGGGTCAGGTTGTTTGCTGTGGGAAAGTTGGACCCAAGGTCCTGTTTGCAAACTGTATCACTCACTGATTCTCACACAACGTGCTGCAGTAACTTGGCGGGTCAGGCAGCATCTGTGGAGAACATGGATGGGTGACATTTCACAGAGTGCTCAAGTAACTCAGCGGGTCAGACGGTATATGTGGAGAACATGGATGGGTGACATTTCACAGAGTGCTGGAGTAACTCAGCGGGTCAGACAGCATATGAGGAGAAAGGTACACAAAAATGCTGGAGAAACTCAGCGGGTGCAGCAGTATCTAATGAGCGAAGGAAATAGGCGACGTTTCGGGCCGAAACCCTTCTTCAGACTGAAGGCAACCCTGGCAACACCATATGAGGAAAACATGGGTAGGTGACGTTTCACAGAGTGCTGGAGTAGCTCAGCGGGTATGGTAGCATCTGTCGAGAATATGTATAGGGGACATTTAAGGTCGGGACCCTTCTTCAGAATGACACTATGTTAACAGATGAGGGGGTGATCGGCAGATGAGTGAAGTGACAGTAGCGAGGGAAAATTAGATAAAAGGGTGTGAGTTAAGGAGAGAGGAATGTATGCGTGCAGCTTTAAGGGACATTGGTCAGGTCGCATTTGGAGTATTGCAGAGAGTTCTGGTCATTCCATTACAGGATTGATGTGGAGGATTTGGGGAAGGTGCAGACATGGTTAACCAGAACGGTTTAAAAACAACGAACTGAAGATGTTGGTTTCCAAAAAATGACACAAAATGCTGGAGTAACTCAGCGGGACAGGCAGCAGTTCTCAAGAGAAGGAATGGGTGACATTCGGATCAAGACTGAGGAGGGTCTCGACCAGAAACGTTACCCAATCCTTCCTGCATTTTGTGTTTACCTAAGCAGCGCCTATCCACGTGGCGGTGTGCCAGCAGGCTGTGGATCAGGCTCTCCACGCACCGGGCTGGGTACGTGATGGTAGCCGGCGTGCATCCGTTGGTGCGACAGCAGCCTGGTGGAGCGGGAGACTTTGTGTGGGAGGTGATGGGCCGGTACTACTTTCTGGTGAAGGTGTGAGCGGAGGCTGCAGTCCCTGGCAACACCGCAGCCGCTCGGCAAGGTCGGCAGCAGACTGGCCGATCTCCTCGCCACTATCTCCTCCACCATCCCCAACCAGCTCAAGGCTGTGCTGGCATCCGTACATCTGAATTTCAAAATCCATAGAGAAATTTCATGCCTATCAAATCCCAACTGTACATATCAGCCATCACCTGCTATAAACCCAGCTACCTTTGTTCCACTGCCTGAAGAAGAATGCGACCATGATTGTCTGTTGCTTGTAGAATCCACTGCCAATCCCCGGCTGGAGTTACAGTCAACTGATTGATAATCCTGATCTGGTCCTATTTATCGATGGCTCTTCACACCGACCTAGTGGTGACAGGTTATTGGCAGGATATGCAGTGGTCGCACCACACCAAGTGCTGCAAGTGTACGCTTTACTATCCAGAACGTCCGCTCAAGCAGCTGACTCGTGCCTGCATATTGGCAAAAGATACAAGTGCTAATATCTACACTGATTCTTGCTATACGTTTGGGGTTGCACATGATTTTGGATAGTTATGAAAAAAATAGTGGATTCATCGCATCAACAGGAAAGGCTATTAAGCGTGATAAATTGATCTTAAATTTATTAAGATCCTAAAATGTAGACATATTCCTTATTAACTATCTTTGTATTATGAAATATATGAAAATACTGTACTAACATTGTGTGGGATGAAAGAGAATACGAGGGTGAAGTGCGTCATCTAGATGGGCATCTAAACAGGAGGAAGGTAGAAGTTTGATATCCAACAAACAACTTCCTCACAGAACAAAGTGAACTCGCTGCTGATAGCTTTCTTATCAGATTAGAATGTTGGGTGTGTGCCCATATTCCGTCGCATGCACAAGGAGGTATCTCTTTGCTTGCTCCAACCAAAATTATAATCCGACCTGTATATCTCCATTTTTGCAACTGATTAATGAGACAAAATATTAATATATTTTCTTACTCTCAGTGTTGATCAACAAGGAGGGAACTGTGGAATAAAAATTAATATCCTTCCTTATTTAATTTTGATTGGAATTGAACAAGGTAACGGAAGGATGTATTGGATGCGACAATTGGCAGCTCTCGCTTGAGCAGGGGCGGAAGAGGTTGTGGGAATTGGGAAAGTATAAGATTAGACATATGATCTCTTGTCTGGGAATGTGTGAATGGTGGATGGTAAATGTAAACATGCAATAGCAGAGCAGATAACAAAGCTTGTTTTCTTTTCTGTGAGGAGTTACAGATGATCTCCCGAGCCCCCTACCGCTAGTAGCGTAGATATGTTGCAGTAAATGGTAGGCATATGATTGGCTTGGAATGGGGATGGTGATGTGGGCCACTTGAACGATGAGATAGAATAATGCCAATATTCCCTTCTATTGTGTTTGACGTGTACTAACCATCTGTTTGACTTGTATTAATCATACCCCCACCCCCCCCCCCCCACACCCCCAACACACACCCCTCCCCTGTGTGGTGGAATATTGCTTTGGGGGAACGGGTTGCTTGGGGGAACAGGTGAGTGGTGGAATATTGTGTTAGGGAATGAGTTGCGTTGGGGGGACCAGGCTTCCCGTGTGACTGGGACCCAATGGGTCCCACTTAGTCTAGTCATGCAATAAAATCTCAAATCAAAGCTGCAAAGTCTCCGCTTTTCATTTTCATTTAATTTCCCTCTAAGTTAATTTCTTCCACAAAAAAATACGACTTGGCTCCAGCGGGTTGACGAGAAAAATTCTTGCGGACATCCAAGGGCAGAGAGCGAGATCCCAACCTTTGGAGTTGAGGGGGGAACGGCCGGGAAACGGGAAGCGGTGACTGGATTAATCCTGACGCCATTCGCGAGCGAGAGGAAGACAGAGGAATGACAAAGAGATGGTCCACGATGGGGGATGCCTCCTTAATTTGGAGAATTCAATGTTAATATCATTGGGCTGTAAGCTATGAGGTGCTGTTCCTCCAGTTTGAGTGTCACTTCACCCTGACAATGGAGGAGGCCCAGGACAGAAAGACCAGTGTGGGAATGGGGAGGGGAATTAAAAAGGTTGGCAACCCGGAGATCCAGCAGGCCTTGGCGAACCGAGCGCAAGTGTAGGGTGAAATGCACGCCTAGTCTAGATACAATGAACAGCAGATGCTGGTTTACAAAAAGAGACACCATATCCTGGAGTAACTTGCACCTCTGGAGTGCATGGACAGGCAACATTCTAGGTCAGGACCCTTCTTCAGACTGCTTGGTGTGTGTGTGTGTGTGGGGGGGGGGGGGTTGTAAAGGACAGGTGGGAGTGGTCGCCTTAGATTCACTTCCCTCTACAGATGCGGCCTGACCCACTGAGTTCCTCCGGCGCTTTAGAGGGAATGGACAGACGATGTTTCGAGTCAGGACCCTTCTTGAGACTGAGTGGAGAGGGTGGGTGCGGAAGCTGGATTAGAGAGATGGGGGCTGAATAATCCTGGCAAGTGAAAGGTGGATACAACATGCTGGAGTATCTCAGCGGGACAGGCAGCATCTCCAGAGAGAAGGAATGGGTGATGTTTCAGGTTGAAACCCTTCTTCAGAATTGATAGGTGTATATAGGTGAGGGAGACACAAGAAACTGCAGATGCTGGAATCTTTCATAGAGCACAATTTGGTTAGATGCACAGAATGTCTTACCCAGAGTGGGGGAATCGAAGACCAGAGGACATGGGTTCAAGGTGAAGGGGAAAAGATTTAACAGGAATCCGAGGGGTAACTTTTCAACAGAGGGTGGTAGGTGTATGGAACAAGCTGCCAGAGGAGGTAGTTGAGGCTGGGACTATCCCAATCTTTAAGAAACAGTTATAGGCATGTACATCGATAGGACGTTTGGAGTGATATGGACCAAATGCAGGCAGGTGAGACGAGTGTTGCCGGGACAGGTTGTTTGCTGTGGGAAAGTTGGACCCAAGGTCCTGTTTGCAAACTGTATCACTCTCTGATTCTCACACAAAGTGCTGCAGTAACTTGGCGGGTCAGGCAGCATCTGTGAAGAACATGGATGGGTGACATTTCACAGAGTGCTGGAGTAACTCAGCGGGTCAGACAGCATACGAGGAGAACATGGATAGGTGACGTTTCACAGAGTGCTGGAGTAACTCAGCGGGTCAGGTAGCATCTGTGGAATATATGGATAGGTGACATTTAAGGTAGGGACCCTTCTTCAGACAGACACTATGTTAACAGATGAGGGGGTGATCGGCAGATGAGTGATGTGACAGTGGCGAGGGAAAATTAGATAAAAGGTGTGAGATAAGGAGAGAGGAATGTATATGTGCAGCTTTAAGGGACATTGGTCAGGTCGCATTTGGAGTATTGCAGAGAGTTCTGGTCACTCCATTACAGGACTGATGTGGAGGATTTGGGGAAGGTGCAGAGATGGTTAACCAGAATGGTTTAAAAACAAGGAACTGCAGATGCTGGTTTCCAAAAAAGCACATAAAATGCTGGAGTAACTAAGCGGGACAGGCAGCATGTCTCAAGAGAATGAATGGGTGATATTTCGGATCAAAACTGAGGAAGGTCTCGACCATAAATGTTACCCATTCCTTCCAGCATTTTGTGTTTACCTAAACAGCGCCTATCCACGTGGCGGTGTGCCAACAGGCTGAGCAGCAGGCTCTCCACGCACCGGGCTGGGGACGTGATGGTGGCCGGCGTGCACCCGTTGGTGGGACAGCAGCCTGGTGTAGCGGGTGAAGCCCTTGCCGCCCTGGGCGCAGGTGTAGGGACGCTCGTCGGTGTGGGTGCGCTGGTGCTTCAGCAGGCTGCTGGACTGGGTGAATCCCCTGCCGCACTGGACACAGGTGTAGGGGCGTTCGCCGGTGTGGGTGCGCTGGTGCCTCTGCAGGTTGCTGGAGTGGGTAAAGCCCTTGCCGCGCTGGGCGCAGGTGTAGGGGTGCTCGCCGGTGTGTGTGCGCTGGTGCTCCAGCAGGTGGTGGGAATAGGTGAAGCCCTTGCCGCATTGGGAGCAGGTGTGGGGACGCTCATAGGTGTGGGTGCGCTGGTGCTTCAGCAGGTTGCTGGAGAGGGGGTCAACAATCTGGCAAACAGGACGTTACTAACACATATTGGGTGCATTTATGGCGGCGGAAACCATGATATACCTCTGCGCGGCACACTGGCGCAGCGGTACAGCGGTACAGTTGCTGCCTCACAGCCAGAGACCCGGGCTCGATCCTGACTACTGGTGCTGTCTGTGCGGAGTTTGTACGTTCTCCCTTTGACCTGCGTGGGTTTTTACTCCTTATGCTCTGGTTTCCTCCAACATTTCAAAGACGTTCAGGGTTGGAGATTAATCGGCCACCACAAAATTGATAAATTGTCCCCAATGTGTAAAGGATAGTGTTAGTGAACGGGGTGATCACTGGTCGGCGCGAACCATGTGTCGAAAGACCTGTTGTTCCGCGCTGCATCTCTAAACTAAACTAAACCAAAGAACGGGGTCGACCTCAAACACTACCCATTCCTTCTCTCCACAGATGCTGCCTGACACGCTGAGTTACACTAGCACTTTTCATGTCTATCTTTTCCACAGATGCTGCCTGACCTGCTGAGTTACTCCAGCACTTATTGAGTCTAACTTTTCCACAGATGCTGCCTGACCCGCTGAGTTACTCCAGCACTTTGTCATAGACTCATAGAGTGATACAATGTTGGAAAGAGGCCCTTCAGCCCTACTCGTACCCGCACTCCTAGATCTCTGGGCACCACACATTCCCCCAGCGCCCCGCCATTCACAGTGAAGATCCTGCGCTGGTTTGACTTCCTAAACTTCAACAGCCTCCCCACCCCCAAACAACGTGGCCTCCTCACTGTGGCTCCCTGCTCCTTATCCCTGCCGCCTCCTGATTCTTACTCCCTCCCCCCTCCTGCCCACCCCCAAACAGTGTGAACCCCCACCAGGCTCCCTAACCCCTTCCTTGACTCACTTGACCCCTCTCCCCCCCCACCCTAGTTCCCTGCCACCACCCCATTCATCCCCCTCGGCACCAAAACAACTCCCCCTTGAACCCCCCCCCCCCTCGGCTACTCACTTCACACCTTTACCAACCCCCAGCCTCTCACCCCCTCCCTCCTCCGGACTGTCTCCTCACTCTCTCCGAACCTCTCCCCTTATTCCTGCCCCTCAGCCCCCACCGCTCAGGTATCTCTCTCTCCCTCTCCCCTCCGAACTCTCTCTAATCCCCTTCCCTTCTCCCTCCACCCCTCTATTTCTCTCTTCACCCCTCCCCACCCTCTCCCCTCCCCCTATCTCTTTCTTCCCTCCCCCTCCCTCCTTTCCTCTCTTACCGTCCAGTGCGGGTCTTACCGTCCAGTGCGTGGCGTCATTTCCGGGCTGAGGCCGCCCCGCAGCTCGACCTCGCAGCCTGCGGGGCAACGGTAGGGGAAGCGACGTCATTTCCGGGCTGAGGCCGCCTCGCAGCCTGCGTGGCAACGGTTGGGGCAGCGATGTCTTTTCCGGGCTTATGCCCCTCTCCCCCTGCGCCGTGCGGTCTCTCTCTCTGTCCACCGGACAGGTCTGGGCCGGGCCGGGCGCGGTGAGAGGCTCCGGTAGATCAGGGCGGGCGCGCTGGCTGGGGTTGACAGTGACTGGGCCTGGGGTTGGCGGAGCGCTCCGGGAGTCGGGCCTGGGCCTGAGGTCGGGCTGCGCCGGGTCACGCCGCCGCCGCCGCAACACGACAGAGAAACAAACAAACAAACACACAATCTCTCTCTCTCTCTCTCGTCTTTCTCTCTCTCTCGTCTCGACAGTGCCTGGATGCTCGGCTCCCCCCAGGGCAGTGCGCCCCCCCCCCCTTCTCCCTCTTGCCCTCTCCCCCCTCCTCTTCCCCCACATTCATAGAAAATAGGTGCAGGAGTAGGCCATTCGGCACTTCGAGCCTGCACCGCGATTCATTATGATCATGGCTGATCATCCAACTCCGTATCCTGTACCTGCCTTCTCTCCATACCCCCTGATACCTTTAGCCACAAGGCCCACATCTAACTCCCTGTTAAATATAGCCAATAAACTGGCCTCAACTACCTCTGGCAGATAATTCCACAGATTCACCACTCTCTGTGTAAAACATGTTTTTTTCTCATCTCGGTCCTAAAAGATTGCCCCCTTATCCTTAAACTGAAACCCCTTGTTCTGGACTTCCCCGACATCGGGAACAATCTTCCTGCATATAGCCTGTCCAACCCCTTAAGAATTTTGTAAGTTTCTATAAGATCCCCCCTCAATCTTCTAAATTCTAGCGAGTGCAAATCGAGTCTATCCAGTCTTTCTTCATATGAAAGTCCTGACACCCCAGGAATCAGTCTGGAGAACCTTCTCTGTAAGAATGTCTTTCGTCAGATTAGGAGACCAAAACTGTACGCAATACTCGAGGTGTGGTCTCATCAAGACCCTGTACAACTGCAGTAGAACCTCCTGCTCCTATACTCAAATTCTTTTTCAATGAATGCTAACATACCTTTCGCTTTCTTCACTGCCTGGTGTACCTGCATGTCTACTTTCAATGACTGGTGTACCATGACACCCATGTCTCGTTGCATCTCCCATTTTCCTAATCGGCCACCATTCAGATAATGGTCTACTTTCCTGTTTTTGCCACTAAAGTGGATAACCTCACATTTATCCACATTATACTGCATCTGCCATGCATTCTCCCACTCACGCAGCCTATCCAAGTCACCTTGCAGCCTTCTAACATCCTCCTCACTGCCCCCTAGCTTTGTGTCATCCGCAAACTTGGAGATGTTGCATTCAATTCCCTAGTCCAAATCATTAATATATATTGTAAATAGCTGGGATCCCAGCACTGAGCCTTGCGGTACCCCACTAGTCACTGCCTGCCATTCTGAAAAAGACCCGTTTACTCCTACTCTTTGCCCCCCACCCCCCATCTCCCCTCACAACCCCATGTCCCTTCTCTCAGCAACGTCATTTCCCGGCTGATGACCGCCTCTCCACCCTGCGCGGTCTCTCTGTCTCTGGGGCAACGGGCAGCGGCCAGGCGGGATGAGCCGTGAGTACCCGGGCCGTGACGGGTGCGGTGAGGGGCTCCGGTGGATCAGGGCGGGCTCGCTGTCTGGGGGATTTGTTGCGGGGGGGGGGGGGGGGGGGGGGGGGGACCAGTCCTCCGGCCTCGCACCCGGGAGACAGTGACTGGGCCTGGAGTTGGCGGCGCGCTCGCGGAGCTGGGCCTGAGGTCGGGCCTGCGCCGAGTCCCCACGCCGCCGCCGCAACACTACCATAAATCTGTGGTGGGGCTAATGGGTGGGCGCCGTGCGCCGGGGTGGTGGAGGAGTAATGTCGCGGCTGAGAGGAGCGGGGAGTTGGGACACAGTTTCTCTCTGTCTCTCTCTATATCTCTATCTCCAACCTGCGAGGTTGGTCAATCTAGTTTTACTGTCAACCACTGTGGGACAATGTACACACAGACATCTCTCTATATCATCTCACCCCACAGACATCTCTCCCCACCAACACCCTCAAGACTTTTTACAGGGGCACGG
Organism: Amblyraja radiata; assembly: GCF_010909765.2. Classification (NCBI taxonomy): domain Eukaryota; kingdom Metazoa; phylum Chordata; class Chondrichthyes; order Rajiformes; family Rajidae; genus Amblyraja; species Amblyraja radiata. The sequence goes on along the minus strand of NC_046000.1, from coordinate 4,862,608 downwards.
TGGAGTCTGTACTCGCACACTGCATAAACACTTGGTACTCTAACTGCAACAACTCAGACAGGAAGGCTCTGAAGAGGGTAGTGAGGGAAGCAGAGAGGATCATTGGCGTCTCCCTACCCTCGGTACAAGAACTGTTCCAGAGCCGCTGTCTGAAAAATGCTCTGAGGATAGCTAAGGACAAACTTCACCCCCTCCACACACACCTGGATCTCCTGCCATCAGGCAAGACATACCGTAGCATCAAAGCACGGACTTCAAGACTGCTAAACAGCTTCCTGCCACAGGCTGTGAGGCTGCTAAACTGTACTCAAAGTCACCTGATTCTGCGGCTTTGCACTGACATTTTAATCACTTTGGCACTGGCCACTCAAATCTGCTGCCCTGGACATTTTAATGATTGTTTTTACTGTATTTTAATGTTGCTGTTTTACCTGCTTTTAACTATTTATACTGTTTCATCAGGGACTGGATTGTTTTTATTGTTATTATGTGTGAAATGTTTTAATTTTCATGTGCGATGCTCCGGAATTCCCTGGGAAACTTCTTCTCATTTTGCACTGTACAACTGTTGCTTTGCAAGATGACAATAAAAGTTGATTGAATGAAGGGGTTCGGCCCGAAACGTCGCCCATTTCCTTCGCTCCATAGATGCTGCTGCACTCGCTGAGTTTCTCCAGCATTTTGTGTACCTTTGATCTTCCAGCATCTGCAGTTCCTTCTTGAACACTTGATTGAATGATTGATTGATTGATATCTTTCTCTCCTGGTTTGACTCAGTGCCCGGATGTTCAGCACCCCACAGGTTAGTGCGCCCCCCCTTCCCCACTTGCCTCCTCACCCACTCCTCTCCCTTCACATTCCCCCCCTCTCCCCTCACAACCCACTGTGCCTTCGCTCCCTCCCCTCATTCCACCGTCCTCATCCCCGTCCCCATTCCCCCACATTGGCTCCTCACCAACTCTCCCCTCCTTCCCCCCATCATATCACCCCTCTCACTCCCCCATCCCCCCGCTCACCTCACAATCCCCCATTCACCCCCCCCCCTCTTCAAGCATGAGTAATGTTCACGAGTTAGTAATGTGCTGTTTCCCAGCTTGTTGACCCTCTGTGTTCCCCTCCTGCATGGTTTAGGAGTCGTTGCTGTGGACGGAGAGACGGAGATGTGAGTGGCCATTGAGGAGGGCCAGGGTGCCGGTGAGCCCCCCATCTGCCTGGTGTGCGGGCTGAGCTTCGAGGGGCTGAGCTTCAGTGGAGGACCACATGGCGAGGCACAACAAGCAGAAGTGTTATGAGTGCGACGTGTGTAGCAAGGCCTGCCAGTGCCCGAGCAAGATGGAGTCCCACCGGCGAATGCACACGGGAGAACGCCCCGTCGACTGCACGGAGTGGGAAAATAATTTCAAGACTGCGAGTGACCTGAAGGCCCACCGGCAAGTGCATACGGGCGAGAAGCCCTATGGCTGCAACGCCTGCGGCAAGAGCTTTATCAGGTTGGCGGGGCTGCGGGACCACCGGCGGGTGCACAGAAGTGAGCGGCCCTTCACCTGCTCCGACTGCAGCAAAACCTTCAAGTCGTCCACGAACCTGAAGGTGCACAGGCGCCTGCACACTGGGGAGCGGCCCTACACCTGCAGCGACTGTGGCATGGACTTCACCCAGGCCAACGGCCTGCTACAGCACCAGAGCACCCACACCGGCGACCGACCCTACACCTGTGCCCAATGCGGCATGGGCTTCACCCACTCCAGCCGCCTGCAGGAGCACCAGCGTACCCACACCAGCGAGCGCACCTACACTTGTGCCCAGTGTGGCAAGGGCTTAACCCAATACGGCTACCTGCTGAAGCACCAGTGCACCCACACCGCCGAGGGCCCCTACACCTGTGTCCAGTGCGGAAAGGGCTTCACCCAATATGACTGCCAGCTGAAGCACCAGCACACCCACACCAGTGAGCGCCCCTAGACCTGCGCCCAGTGCGGCAAGGGTTTCACCAGATTCACCAGCATATTGGAGCACTCTGACGTGCGCCCCTACACCTGTACCCAGTGCGGCAAGGGCTTCAACCGCTCCACCAGGTTGCTGGAGCACCAGCGCACACACACCGGCGAGCGCCCCTACACCTGTACCCAGTGAGGCAAAGGATTCACCCGCTCCGAAAGCCTGCTAATGCACCTGCGTATCCACAGCGGCGAGCGCCCCCACACCTGCGCCCAGTGTGGCAAGGGCTTCATCCAATCCAGTGGCCTGCTGAAGATCCAGTGCACCCACACCGGCAAGCGCCCCAACACCTGGGCCCAGTGCGGCGAGGGCTTAAACCACTCCAGCAGTCTGCTTGGTGCGCCAGCGCACCCACACCCGCGAGCTCCCCTACACCTGTGCCCAGTGCGGCAAGGGCTTCACCAGATGCAGCAAGCTGCTGGAGCACCAACCCACCCACACTGGCGAACGCCCCTACACTTGTACCCAGTGCGGCAAGGGCTTCACCTGCTCCAGCAAGCTGCTGTCCCACCAGCGGGTGGGACAGTCCCATCCCTAGCCTGGTGTGTAGAGAGTGCTTTGCCATGGCCTTCCATGCCCTGTCTCATCAGCACGTGCGCACCAGTGACCAGCCCTACGACTGCCCGCACTGTAGTGAGGCGTTTGACAGTTGGCGGGGGTTGCGGCAGCACCGGCGGGCCAACGCCAGCGAGCAGCTGCTCCCACTGCATGGGGGCTGCGGAAGCACCAGCGCATACACACCAGAGAAATACTTTTTTATAATTTTTTATTTATTCATTAGAAGTTAGTACAATACAGTGGTACAAAAATTGTGTTAACATATTACATTCTCTGTACAACTTCCTTTTTTTTAAAAGAGAAAAGTAAGAAAGGAGAGAGGAAAAAGATGTTGTGAAAAGTGAAGGATAGGCTAGTGAGCGTGAGTGAAAAACAAATAAAGAAAAATTAGAAAAAAATGGAATGAGTGAAGAAGGAGAACAGGAGGGAGATTATTCAATCGCCACAGGGAGATTATTTTTTTATATTCTGAATCGTCTTTCACCCATACCTGAAACTTTTAATTTTCATACTATGAATCCAAGAAATCAATAAATGGGGACCAACTCGTTAGGAATTGGTCTTGTTTGTCTATTAGGAGGAGTCTCATTTCTTCCAAATGTGCTGTGTCCAGCATATTACTGATCCACATTTTAAATGTTGGTATATTAGCATTTTTCCAAAATTTAAGTATGAGTTTTTTTGCTGTTATTAACCCATAATTGAAAAATGAGTTTTGGTGTGTATTTAATTTGTTCCCATCTCCACTTACTCCAAATATAATCATTTCAGTATTAGGTTCCATTTTTGTCTTAAATAGCTTTGAGAATATATCAAATATGTCACACCAAAATTTATAAAGTTTTGTACAAGAGACAAATGAGTGTGTAATATTGGCATTTTGAGAAAGACATTTATCACAAATGGGAGAAATATTTGGATAACATTTATTCAACCTAGTTTTGTAATATTCTATGTAAAATTTTAAATTGAATAAAATTATGTCTAGCGTTGATCGAACCTTTATGTATATGTATCAAATATTTTTCCCATGTTTCTTTTGAGTTTTTTGTCATTAATTATTTTCCCAGTCTTCTCTAATTGCCTCTGTTGATGGTAATTCTATGTTTAAAATACTGTTATACAAGTATGATATTAATTTTTTTGACCCCGCCTTGATATTCGTTACTTCTTCCAGAGGATCTAAAATTATACTTTGGATGCTTGGTATATATTTCTTCATAAAATCACATACCTGTAGGTATTTAAAATATTGATTGTTATTCAATTTAAATTTTGATTTTAGTTGTTGGAATGATAATAGATTTCCCAAATCATACAAATCACCTACCTTTTTAATCACACTCTTTCCCATTGTTTATATGTTTTATCCACACCAGATGGTTTAAATACTGGGTTATTCACTATTGGTGTTAGCACTGATACGTTTCTTAATTTTAAAGTTAATTTTATTTGTTTCCAGATTCGTATTGTATTTTGTATAATTTGATTCTACTTATATAACATATTATTCAGCTTTTTTGGGGAAAAGTTGATCGCTCCTAAATCGTAGGGGATGCAATCCTCTTTCTCTATTCTTATCCATTCCAACTGTTGAGCAGAACTATACAACCAATAAATTATATTCTTAATATGTACTGCCCAATAATAGTATAGACAATTTGGTAGTGCAAATCCCCCCATCTCTTTGGGTTTGCACAAGTGATTTATTTTAATTCTATGTGCTTTATAATCCCAAATAAAATTAGAAATATTCGAGTCTAATTTTTTTTAAAATGTTTTGGTGTATATATTGGTATAGAATGGAATAAATATATTATTTGTGGTAGCGCTATCATTTCTATAGCGTTTATTCTGCCGATTAATGATAGTGGGAGCGTTCTCCAAAATGTAATCAAGGAATCAAATGTATTTAATATTGGTATAAAATTAGCCTTAAATAATGATTTATATCTTCTAGTAACTTTAATATCCAAATACTTAATTTTTTCCGTTGCAATTTTAAATAGAAATTTTAATAGGTGATTCGCTTTCTGCGGTTTTAATGACATAGTTTCACTTTTATTCCAATTTATTCTATAACTAGAGAAAGAGCCAAATTCCTCTATTACATTTAAAATTCGGAATGCTCGTTTGGGAGTTTGTGATATATAAAAATATATCATCTGCATATAGTGATATTTTATTACTAGTATCCTTAGTATTACTTCCCTGAATATCCGGATGCCTTCGTATCCTTTCAGCAAGCGGCTCTATCATAAGTGTAAATAGCAGGGGTGATAAAACACACCTCTGCCCATTGCCCCTCGATAATTGAAATTTTGGAGATAACATATTATTAGTTAGTATTCTTGCCATTGGTTTATCATATAGTAATTTAATCCATCTGATGAAATTCTATCCCATATTAAATTTTGGAGTACTTTGTATAAATACTGCCATTCTACCTGATCAAAAGCTTTCTATGCATCCAGAGATATAACTGATAAGTCTTCCTTTTCCGTTATGTATGAATACATTATATTAAAAGGCGTCTCAAATTGTTAGATGATTGATTTTTAGGTATAAACCCCGTTTGGTCCGGATTTAACCATTTATTAATATATTTATTCATTCTTGTTCATAAAGTTCTTGCTAGAATTTTCTGATTTGTATTTAGGAGTGATATGGCTCTATATGAGCCCGGTTCTTCTAAGTCCTTATCTTTTTTAGGTATTAGCGTAATTGTGGATTCTGCTAATGTTTCTGGTAATGTATCTTCGGTAAAGGCATACATATATAATTTAAGTAGCCGTGGTACCATTAACTCCTGAAAACATTTATATAATTCATTATTAAAACCATCTGGTCCTGGCGTTTTCCCCATTGTTCAGCTATTTTATTGTTTCACTTATTTCTTCCCTTGTGATCTGTGCTCCTAGTTCCTCTTGTTCCAAAATATCCAATTTTGGCAGATTACAATTATCCAAAAAATCTACAATTTTATTGTCTTCTATTTTAGTTTTAGACGTATATAAGTTTTGATAAAATTGGGCAAACATTTTATTAATATCCTGGGGTAACGTTAATAGTTCCCAATTCTCTGATTTGATTTTAGTAATCGTCTTTTCATTTTCCAGTTTCATCAATTGTCTCGCTAGAAGTTTATGTGGTTTAACACCAAATTGAAACTGTGCCTGTTTTGTGATCAGAAATAATCGTATTACTCTTTGCCGATAATATTCGATTAAGTTTAAATTTCAATAATGTGATCTTATTATGTTTATCTATAGTGGGGTCTTTTGCGTTATCTAATTCTAATATTTTAATTTCCATTTCTAAAGTCTCTTGTTCTATGGAGTAATTTTTATTTTGGTAACTTTGATATGAGATTATAACTCCACGTATAAATGACTTAAAAGTTTCCCATAATAAAGATGGTGAAATGCCTGGTGTCTCATTTGTATCAAAAAATAATTCCATTTGTTGGTTTAAATACTCATAACGTTGTGGGTTATTAATTTACTGTGTATTAAATTTCCAAAACGATTTTATGCCTGGCGTTCCCTCTAGTTTTAAAGTAAAGGTCAATAGTGAGTGATCAGAAGTAATGCCATTGTGATATTTAGGGTTAATCGTATATGGAATTAATTTTGTGTCCACTAAGAAATAATCAATTCTTGAATACGTTTTATGTACCGCTGAGTAAAACGAGTATTCCCTTCCCGCAGGGTTGACTAATCTCCATACATCTGTTATATTAGTGTTTTATATATATATATATATATATATGTTTAAAAATTCACTAGTTTTAGATTTAACCTTACTCTTCCTTACTTTTATTTATTTATCTAAATATGTATCCATAACACAATTAAAATCCCCCCCTAATATTACATTTTGGTAATTATACATCTATTATATCCGTGATTTTCGTAAAAAATTGTGGGTTATCAAAATTTGGAGCATAAATATTTATCAGTGTCAGTGGTGTAGAATAAATTTATTCTGCCACTACAGTATGCCTTTCTTCTTTATCAGATGTAATGTTCATTAATATAAATCGTATACCTTTCCGAATAATAATAGCCGTGCCTCTAGCTTTAGAAGTATATGACAAATAATAAGTTTGGCCTATCCAGTTTGCTTTTAGTCTCATCTGTGTTTGTAATTTCACATGCGTTTCTTGTAAAAACGCAATATCCACCTTTAAATATTTTAATTGAGGCATAATCTTTCCCCTTTTAATTGATTCATTCGCACTCCTAATGTTCCAACTACAAAATGTGATTCCTCCATTCTTTTTTCCCCTAATGTCTTGCATTCTTAATTAGTTTTGCTAGTTTTAATTCATGTGGTGTAGTTAAATACCTTGAGGTTTTGGGTGTTGGGAAACCGTCCCCTGTTAACGTTATTTTACATCGGAAGAAAAAAGAAGTGCGATGAAAAATAGTTAGGAAAAACAGAATACTATTATTAAGTGAACCGTATAACGGTGAATTATTTAAAAAAATGTGATTTTAAGGTATCAAAAAAGGGATACCTTAAATTCTCATTGCCACCTGGGGTGCCAGAATATTATTGACTTCCGCAGTTGGAATTGTACCTTAGAAACATAGAAACATAGAAATTAGGTGCAAGAGTAGGCCATTCGGCCCTGCACCGCCATTCAATATGATCATGGCTGATCATACAACTCAGTATCCCGTACCTGCCTTCTCTCCATACCCTCTGATCCCCTTAGCCACAAGGGCCACATCTAACTCCCTCTTAAATATAGCCAATGAACTGGCCTCGACTACCCTCTGTGGCATTGAGCTCAGCCCCCTAATTAAGCTGTCATAGCCAATAGCATGCATTTTCCCCTTAATATAACCAACAATCTTAACATACAGTGAGCAAAAATATATAACCAGTCAAGTCGAATAAACAACAACGATTTCATCATAGAAAATTATCATCATCATTACTTTTCCACATAATCTCTTAAATACCCAAACTTTAAACCTTCTATAATTCTTATTCCATACTTACAGTCATGGAATCATAAAACACAAGGACATGCCTTGTCCTTGTACTCAGAGATGTATTTAATTACCAGCCTGTTCCAAGGGTTAATTTTCTTTATCTTAATAGTAACCATCTTCCCGTCCGAACTATTCAAAATCCTTAACACCTCCCCCTTTACTACAGATTTACAGTATTATAATATTCTTATGCATATTTTCATTAGTTATTGAGTATTAGAATACATCCTAGGATATATTTCCTTACATTTCAGCTGTATTAGAGTTATTTAACTGTTAGTAATGACCATCGACTCCCCTATAAAGCCTTTATCCCCAGCCTCAATTAATTAATATGTTTGTTAGTCCTATTAGTATAACACTTATATGAAAGCTTAAACCTCGATTCGTAATATTAGCTTCATATAATTAGTTAATTTTTTACATTAAGTCTACATTATAATAGTTAAAGCTTTAAATTCAGTCCCTAATATCAATTCTGCTATTTTTCTTCAGCCTGTCTTTTTTTTTCTTCCATTGTTTATCTTCTAATTTTCCGTTCAAGGTGAAACCTGAACTCTGTTATTGAAAACACATTCCATTGAGATAAAAACGTCTGGTTAGTGTCTGGAGCAGGTCCGTCATCTTAATTGTAATACAGACTTTTATTAAAAGATTTAATCCTCGTCCTTCTCAATTTTCTGTACAATCTCCTGTGCGTACCTAAATGCCTGCTCCGGATACCTGAATGAACGTTGAGTTGTTTTGTAAGAAATCATCATCTTTGCCGGATAGACCACGCCGTATCTCACCCCTCGTTGTCCTTGCAAAGTATAACCTGCTTTTTTGAATTGATACCTTTTCTCCATTACTTCCCGTGGGTAGGGTTAGTCCCTGTAGAATCTCACGGTCTCTCCCTCAAATATAAGCCTTTCACCGTGTGGTATCATCTTCAGGAGTTTTTCTGGGGTTGAAATATCTATGAACTTCGCAATAATTTGTCATGGGGGAGCATTTGTTTCTCTTCGGCGGGGACCCACTCTATGAGCCACACCAATCCTCACGTTTTCCTTCAACTTAAACACCTCTTTGAGTATTTTGGAGACAAGCTCAGGCATATCAATTCCATGCTCTCGTCCCTCCTTTACTCCTATAATCCAGTTCAGTCTCCTTGATCTCGCTTTCAAATCTTGACATTTGTCCGTCAATTTAATCAATTGCTCCCGATTATCACTTGGTTCCTTTTTCAAAATCGATATTTCATGAGCCGTCTCCTTCATTTCAGTCGTAATCTCTTCTGTCAACTTGTCAGATTGTTTCGTCTCTTCAATCAACGTGTCAAATTTCTTATTATAATCTCTTTCCATACTCTCAAATTCTAGTGTTGTTCTTTGATCAAAGTCACTGAATTTCTGCTTCAGAGAAGTATACATTTCCTTTGATTCCTCCCGAGCAGTATCAATTTTCTTAGACAAGTTAACTTCCAGTTTAGAGAGATTGTTCTCCAGTGTAGTATTCATACTGGCAAACATTTCGGAGAAGTCTTTAGTGAGATCTTTAGTAAGATTAGAACTTACCGTTTGTTCCAGCTGTTTCAGCTCCTCCTTTTCTTTTGTCTCTCCTCTTGTAGCCATTTCAGATGCTGCTTGTTGGAGATTAAGCTCTTCTTCTGAGCTTTCAGTTGATTGAAGAGTTTCCAAGTCATCTTGAACCTGGAGTCTGATAGTAGCGTTCCTGGGTCCTCGTGAGTGTTTTCCTTTTCTCATCTAAAGGTCCCGTTAAACTCCGATTTTTTCCGTCGATTTCTGATGACGTCACTCCCGCGATTTCACGGGAGCTGAGCTCAATGCTGCGCCCTCACCGCAACATGGCTCCACCGGAAGTCGAATGATGACTTCTGGGATAAATTCTCTGATTTTCTTTCTTAAAATTTGACTGCTGAATTTCTCTATATTAAAATTGTCTCTTTTTATTAACAGGAAATAGTCATCAAGAGGCAGTGTGCAGCAGAACACAGCAAGAGACACAACAAGTAAGAACTTAATAATTCTCATCTTTAACATTAAAATTGTTCTTATATTTTAACAATCATTAACATTTTAAACTTTAATAAATCGTTTTGCACTATTGATGCCTGTGTGCTCTTCATCACAATGGGAACCTAATAGGCAGGGATGGCTGCTCCGTGGGAGAGCCACTAAAAGTGCATTGGGGGGAGGTTGTGGGGAGATGCACTGAATGTGTGTTAGGGAGGGGAATGGCAAGGAGCAGAGTGGGGGGGGGTGAAGGTAGGTGGGGTGATTGAGTGAACTGCCAGCATACCAGGCGTGAGTGACTGCACTGCCAGCCCACGGACCGTGAGTTAGTGAACTGCCAGCCCACCAGCCGCAAGTGACTGAACTGCCAGCCAAATAATCCATTCAGTCCATCTTTTTCCCCTTTTTACAGTCTGTCACCTGTTTTGGTCAGAATTTCTGGCAGTTTCTCAGCCGCCAGCATGCCAGGTCCAAGTGATTGTACTGCCAGCCCTCAGTGACTGAGCTGCCAACCCAAAAATCCATTCGGCCCATAAACCCCATACTAGCCGTCTGGAAAACAGTACCTTCGGACAACAACAGTGTAACAGGAAGTGCCGCACCCCCGGCCAGCAATGTTGGAAATGGTGGAGATGTGGAATATTGCACTGGTGTCCAGCCCTCCCGTGTCAAAGTCAAAGTCAAAATAGCCTTTATTGTCTTTCAGACCTTGTGGTCTGACCGAAATGTTGTTGCCTTGCAGTCCTACATATAGTAAAAATGACAAAAACACACAATAAACACAAATTAACATCCAACACAGTGAGTTCACCAGGCACCTCCTCACTGTGGTGGAAGACAACATCTTAAGTCTTTGTCTTATCCCTTCTTATTCTCCTTCTGCGCCGAGACGATCCAGGCTTCAGATGTTTTGACCCCTCCGGGTGATGGTAAGTAATGTCCGTCCCGCGGCTGAATCCAAGCTCCACAAACGGGCCGGTTCAACTCCGCTGCCCGGGGTGGGCGCAGCTGCCGAAGCTGAGGCCCTCCAGTCGAGCGGACGCAGCTGTTGTTCCGGGAGCTCCGGAGAACAGGTCACCACTTGTGACCTGCGAGCTCCCGACGATGTCGTCCACTGGGCCCGCGGTCGGGCCAGGTGGCCGCTGCCGCCGGGACACTGCCTCAGCTCCGAGGTGATGATGCTGGGTCCCAAAGGGTCCCACTTAGTCTAGTATATACATATAGCCCTCGCTCAGTTGACGTCAGGAAAGGCCTGGGAGTATAGATAGGTTTTTAGTCATGACATAACGGAGTCGATGGAGGGGGCAGTTCTGATGGGAATGGGGATGCTGCTCCACAGTCTAGGAGCTGCAACCGCAAAGGCGAGGTCGACCCTAAGCTTATGCATAGACCGCGTATTATTCAGCAGCCCAATGTCGGCCGATCTGAGGGACCTGGAGGTGGAGTGGTGGGTGAGAAGACTTTAATGTAGGAGGCAGCAAGCCCATAGAGGGCTTTGTAGACATAATGGAGGGTCTGGTAATGTATACGGAACCACGCAGGGAGCCAGTGGAGAGAGGCCAGGATTGGGGTGATGTGGTCCCTTTTTCGGGTGCCCGTCAGGAGTCTCGCTACGGCCTTTTGGACAAGCTGCAGGCAGTCTCTGTCTCTCTCTGTCACTTTCTCTCCCCATCTCTCTGTCTCTTTCCGTCTCTCTGTGTGTCTGTCTCCCTGTCTCACTCTGTCTCTCTCTCTCGCCCTGTCTCTCTGTCTCTCTTACTGGCTCTCTCTCAGTCAATTTCAATTTAAATTTTGAATTTTCAATTAAAAAAACTTTATTGGCATGATAAAATACATCATTATATTGCCAAAATATAAAACATAACATACATATTAATGTATGGTGTTATGTATGTAAGCACTGTATTCAAGTATACAGTGCGTGGATAGATATGTCCCTGTACATACACTCGCAATAGGGAGGTTTCACGGCAGTCGGTTCACGACCCATGACCTGTACTGTTGCTGCACTACGCCAAGTGCAGTACACGCGATGAACTGCAGGTAAACACTGACCATTGTTTCCAGCGGGCCCGTTAAAACCTGCCGAAATTGTCATTTTTGCGCTGTCAATAATTATGGAAATCGGGATAAGCGTGTGAGATATTTAGCCTACTTCAGAATTCCAAAATTAGGAGAAATTACGGTAGATAGAAGTGCGAGCTGAATGGACAACAACAGCCAGAGTGCTTAGCAAACATTGGCCGTTTGCTCACTGCAGTTAATCAACTGAGGCATTAATAGTGTTTTTTTTCATGAAAATATTTCTAAAAAGGTTCAGAAGTGATAAATCTGGCTGTAATTCTTTTTAAATCGCCCATGGTTCTCAAGCGTGTTTTTACATACAAAAAGAAAAACGCATCTGAAGCAAAATTTACAGCCAGATTTATCACTTCTGAGACTTTTTAGATACCAAAGGAATCAAGAAAGACCACAAATAATGCCTTACTTGATGAAATGCAGTGATCAAACGCGATAATTCCCAATATTTTTAAATCCGATATCTGCACGGCCAATGTTCGCAAAGCACTTTAGCTGCTGTTCTCCCTTCAGCTCTCGCTTCTCTTCAACTTCATTTCGCTTCACTTTTGGAATTCTAAAGTAGGGTACATGTCTCTCACACTTACCCCGATTTCCACAATTTCTTACAGCGCAAAAATTCAACATTTTGGCGGTTTATCACAGGTAGGAAAGTACGCGTTTGTTGCATTAATAACATATACCGGAGGTTACGGATGTGCTCCGGATGGATTGAGCACCTCCGTGCGTCAAGCCCTATGGCCCAGTGACCTTACGTGCAACCTCCCTATACATGGATAGATATGCCCCTGTACCTTAACTCACAATAGACCTATAGCCCTTTTTTGATTGCCGGTCATTTCCGGTCAGCGGCAAGATGGCGTCGATGACGTCATTTCTGGTTGGTGGCAAGCGGCGGGATGGTGACGTCAGGATGGCGGCAAGTGCAGTCGCCGCTGAATAATTCATGAATTTAATGCCCTGTCTGTGGTAAGTGTGTGTTTATTGGATCCTATTTAAAAGCAGTATTTTGTTTCAGCAGCAGCCTCCACAGCAAGCTTTAAAGATTTGATGTGTGTGTGTATGTAAATGTGTGTGTATGTGTGCTTGCTTGCAACGTGTTTTGTCCCGCAATTGCTTGACGTTTTTAAACGCTTGCTTGCTCCCGGTTTCAGATGGATAAAGCATGAATAAACATTTTTATTAGATCAGAACTGTGTTTAAGGTTATAATTGGCTCTCATTCTGTGGGTTTGGCTGGGTTGCACGATGGCGTCGATTACGTCACTTCTGGTTAGCGGCAAGATTGCGTCGATGCCGTCATTTCCGGTTGGTGGCAAGATGGCGCTGACTGCAAAAGACACAGCGTGCAGGCGCTGACTGCAAAAGACACAGCGTGCAGGCGCTGTTTAATAATTCAACAGAGCTGGCTGCTTTGTCTATGGTAAGCGTGTGTTTGTTGGATGTTATTTAAAGCATATTTTTGTTTCAGCAGCAGCCTCTACAGCAGGCTTTAAACGTTTGAATCGTTCGTTTTATACACTGTCTGTTTACCATGTTCTGAAGTTACTTGGCATTTTAGTATTGTCCGTGAGTGTGTTTGTGTGTTTTCTTCAGGAAATGTTGTAAAGAGTTTGTAAATTTGTTTCTGTTGGCTGTTTAAAATAAATATTTACAGAAAAGAAAATATTTGTTGTAAAGAGTTTGCAAATTTGTTTCTATTGTGTTTAAAATAAATGTTTACAGAAAATAAAATGTATATGTTGTAAAGAGTTTGCAAATTTGTTTCTCTTGGGTTTTAAAATAGTTGCAACCGTTTTCTGATAGATAAATCATGAATACACATTTTATTTGATCAGAACTTTGTTTAATTTTAAAATTGGCGCTCATTCTGTGATTTTTGCTGGGTTGCAAGAGCGTGGCTGACGTAATTTACGGTTGGTGGCAAGCAGCGGGAAGGTGACGTCAAGATGGCGGCAAGTGCAGCCGCTGCTGAATAATTCATGGCTTTGCTGCGCTGTCTCTGGTTTGTTTGTTAGATGTTATTTAAAAGCAGCATTTTGTTTCAGCAGCAGCCTCCAGACCAGGATTTAAAGATTCGTTTTACACATTGTATATTCAACACGTTTTTGCGACTCTTCCTAACAGACAAAGCAGACCAATTCTTAATGATTTGGTCACCATTTTTCGACTTCTTACAAGCATATGGTGCAACATAACTGTAGAAATTAACTGTTTCAGGATCGGCTGAAGGGTGGTCAACAATAATAAATAGCTATTTCTCCTGTTTTCTATCGCTTTTCTCTCTCTATTTTTTATCTCTTTTCTTCTTTCCTTCACTTCACTGTTCGATATCACGCACTTCTCTATTTTTCTACTATTCTCTTTCTTTTCTTCCATTTACTGCTAAAAAAAGAGGTTGTACATGAAATGTAACATGTCAATATATTAGGTATCTACAATGTACCACATTATTGTACTTCTAATCAAATAAAAATTAAATAAAACGTTCTGAAGTTACTTGGCATTTTAGTATTGTGTGTGTGTGTGAATATGTGTGTGTGAATATGTGTGTATGTGTGAATATATATATGTGTGTGTGTGAATGTGTTTGTGTGTGAATGTGCGTTTGCGTATATCTGTGTGTGTGTGTGAATATATGTGTGCGAATATATGTGTATGGTTGAGAGTGTCTGTGAATGTGTGTGTGTGTGTGTGTATGTGTGTGTGTATGAATGTGTGTGAATATGTGTGTGTGACTGAATATGTGTGTGTGTGAATGAATATGTGTGTGTGAATGAGTCTGTGTGTGCGTGTGTGAGTCTGTGTGTGAATGAGTCTGTGTGTGTGTGGATGAGTGTGTGTGTGAATGAGTCCGTGTGTGAGTGTGAATGAGTGTGTGTGTATAAGTGTGTGTGAATGAGTCTCTGTGTGTATGAGAATGTGTTTGCGAATGAGTCTGTGTGTGTGTGTGTGTGTGCGAATGAGTTTGTGTGTGAGTGTAAATGAGTGTGTGTATATATGAATGTATGAGTGTGTGTGTATGTGTGAATATGTGCGTGTATATGAGAGTGTGTGTATATGAGTCTGTATTATGAGTCTGTGTATATAAGTGTGTGAGTGTGTGTGAACGAGTATGTGTGTGTGAGTGTGTTTGTGTGAGTGCGAGTCTGTGTGAGGTGGAGGGTGTGTGTGATCAACAAAGAGTACAAATAATGTAGTGGTTCTTAGTTCAGAGCTTATTTGTTATGTTTAATAGCCTGATGGCTGTCAGGAAGAAGCTGTTCCTCAATGTAGATGTAACAGTTTTCAGTTTACAAAAGTCGGACATGACTCCAGAAGTCGGGCATCAGTCAGTTCACAAGCCGTGAGAATCAGTCAGTCCAAAGGCCATGCGTTAATCCCAAGGCAGTGAGTGAGTCCAGAGGACATGAGTAAATCACTCCCCCCCCCCTCCACTGACATCCCCCACCTCAAGACGCTGCACCCCGATTGGCTATAGGATGCACCCCCTACTGAAGCCGCCCACATCCCCTGCATGGGGGAAACCCCCCCCCTCCTCATCAGCTTCCGAGAACCCACGCCTGAAGCTGTGCCCCTCCCTTGGATGCACGACGTTTGCCACGTCTTGAGGTGGGGGATGAGTCTGTCTATGTGTATGTGTGTGTATGAGTCTCTGTGTGTGTGTGTGTGTGTGTGTGTGTGTGTGTGTGTGTGTATGAGTCTGTGTGTGTGTATGAGTCTGTGTGTTTGTGTGAATGAGTCTGTGTGTGTGTGTATGAGTGTGTCTGTGTGTATGTGTGTGTTGGTGTGTGTGTGTGTGTGAGTGAGTCTGAATGAGTATGTGCGAATTAGTGTGTGTGAATGTTTGTGTCATTGAATTTGTGTGTGCGTGAATGAGTCTGTGTGTGCGAATATGTGTGTGTGAGTGTGCGTGTGTGTGTGTGTGAATGTGTGTGGGTATGCCTCGGTGTGTGTGAATGAGTCTCTGTGTATGTGAATGTGTGTGTGTGAGCGAATCAGTCTCTGTCTGTGTTTGTGTGTGAATGAATCTGTGTGTGAGAATGTGTGTGTAAATGAGTATGTGAATGTGTGTGTAAATGAGTCTGTGTGTGAATGTGTCTGTGTGTGTGTGAATGAGTCTGTGTATGTGAGTCTGTGTTTGTGTGTGAGTGAGTGTGAGGTGGAGTGTGTGTGTGATCAACAAATTGTACAAATAATATACTTTCGTAGCTCAGAGCTTATTTATTATGTTTAATAACGTGATGGCTGTCAGGAAGAAGCTGTTCCTCAATGTAGATGTTAAAGTTTTCAGTTTACAAAAGTCGGCCGTGACTCCAGAAGTCGGGCATCAGTCCGTCCACACGCTGTGAGAGTCAGTCAGACCAAAGGCCATGAGTTAATCCCAAGGCAGTGAGTGAGTGAGTCCACAGGCCATGAGTAAGTCACTCACCATCCCCCCCTCCTCCACTGACATCCCCCACCTCAAGACGCTGCCCTTCGCCTGGCTATATGATGCACCCTCTACTGAAGCCGCCCACATCCCCTGCATGAGGACAGCCCCACCCCTTCTCATCAGCTCACGAGAACCCCCGCCTGAAGCTGTGGCCCTCCCTTGGCTGCACGACATTTGCCACCCCCCCACCCCACCCTGACAACCCCCACCTTAAAAAAAAGTTTTGCACAAATTATTCAGTGTTCATTAACAACTGAAATTGTCTTTAGGCTGCTTTTACGACATAATGTCAGGAAAAGTTAGAGGTCAAGGAGATGTGGCTGTTGCTGTAGCATCCTCTGGGATAGCAGCTACGTTAATGCCTGGTGGAAGAACTACACATTCTCGATTCAAGATACCCATCCATGTGGCCGAGGATACATTGTGCAACATCGTGAATAACCCTAACACGGCACATTTCATGAGGCAAGTGAAAGGTATTGTTTGGGATGAATGCCCAATGATTAGGCGAGAAAGCTTTGAAGCGGTGGTCAGAAATCTTCACGATGTCTTCAGCAACAATAAGCCATTTGGCAGCTTTCTTATCGTTTGTTGTGGCGATTTGCGACAACTACTTGTTGTGGTGAAAAGGGGAAATGATGCTGATGTTGAAAATACCTGCATCAAGAATTCCTACTCGTGGAGACTTTTCACCAAGTTTCAATTGCACACAAGTATGCGATTGACAGAGGGAGAAGACGACTATTCTCAATTTTTGTTGAAAGTTGAAGACATGATTTTAAAGAATGAAGACGATGAAATTGAAATCCCACAATACATGCTTCTATCAGCAGAATCACTGGAGGATTGTATTGATTTCATCTATCCCACATTTGACAATCCTGCAGAATTATTATCCAACAATTGTATCTTGGTTCCTCACAACGATACCACGAGAAGCATCAATTCTACATGCAATTCTTCACAGCAAAAGGATTTGAGAATAGGAGCAGGGAGCTTCTAATGCAGTTGTACAGGGTCTTAGTGAGACCACACCTGGAGTATTGCGTACAGTTTACGTCTCCTAATCTGAGGAAATACATTCTTGCCATATAGGGGGTACAAAGACGGTTCGCCAGGCTGATTCCTGGGATGTCATGACTTTCATATGAAGAAAGACTGGATTGACTTGGCTTGTACTCACTAAAATTTAGAAGATTGAGGGGGGATCTTATAGAAACTTACAAAATTCTTAAGGGGTTGGACAGGCTAGATGCAGGAAGATTATTCCCGATATTGGGGAAGTCCAGAACAAGGGGTCACAGTTTAAGAATAAAGGGGTAATCTTTTAGGACCGAGATGAGAAACACATTTTCACACTGAGAGTGGTGAATCTGTGGAATTCTCTGCCACAGAAGGTAGTTTGGGGCCTGTTCTTTGGCTATATTTAAGAGGGTGTTAGATGTGGCCCTTGTGGCTAAAGGTATGAGGGGGTAAACAGAGGAGGCAGGTACAGGATACTGAGATGGATGATCAGCCATGATCATATTGAATGGCGGTGAAGGCTCGAAGGGCCGAATGGCCTACTCCTTCACCTATTTTCTATGTGTCTATGTTTTCGCGCTGTATCTCTAAACTAAACTAGTGTGTGAACGGGCCATCGCTGGTCGGCACGGACTCCATCTTTACTAAGGGGGACACAAATAATCTTCCTGATGTACTAGTGGCCAGAGCATCCTGGGTGACGGAGGAACTGAAGGACATCCACATTAGGGAGGAAATGTAATTGGGTAGACTGATGGGACTGAAGGCTGATACATCCCCATGGCCTGGTGGTCTTAAGGAAGTGGCTCTCGAAATTGTGGACGCATTGGTGATAATTTTCCAATGTTCTATAGACTCAGGATCAGTTCCTGTGGATTGGAGGGTAGCTAATGTTATATCGCTTTTTAAGAAAGGCGGGAGACAGAACACGGGAAATTATAGACCAGTTAGCCTGACATCCGTGGTGGGTAAGATGATGGAGTCAATTATAAAAGATGAAATAGCCGCACATTTGGATAGCAGTAACAGGATCGGTCTGCGTCAGCATGGATTAACGAAGGGAAAATCATGCTTGACTAATCTTCTGGAATTTTTTGAGGATGTAACTAGGAAAATGGACAAGGGAGAGCCAGTGGATGTAGTGTACCTGGACTTTCAGAAAGCATTTGATAAGGTCCCACATAGGAGATTAGTGGGCAAAATTATGGCACATGATATTGGGGGTAGAGTGCTGACATGGATAGAGAAGTGGTTCGCAGACAGGAAACAAAGTGTAGGAATTAACGGGTCCCTTTCAGAATGGCAGGCAGTGACTAGTGGGGGTACCGCTAGGCTCAGTGCTGGGACCGCAGCTATTTACAATATACATCAATTATTTGGATGAAGGGATTCAAAGTAACATTAGCAAATTTGCAGATGACACAAAGCTGGATGGCAGTGTGAACTGTGAGGAGGATGCTATGAGAATGCAGGGTGACTTGGACAGGTTGGGGGAGTGGGAATATGCATGGCAGGTGCAGTTTAATGCGGATAAATGTGAGGTTATCCATTTTGGTAGCAAAAACAGGAAGGCAGATTATTATTATTTTTTAAAATATTTTTATTAGAAGTGATGTACAATAATATAACACATAGATAACATATTATATTTAATGTACAGCTTCTTATTTTCAATTTACTAGGATATAACATATATAACCATATAACAATTACGGCACGGAAACAGGCCATCTCGGCCCTACAAGTCCGTGCCTAACAACTTTTTTCCCTTAGTCCCACCTGCCTGCACCCATACCATAACCCTCCATTCCCTTCTCATCCATATGCCTATCCAATTTATTTTTAAATTATACCAACGAACCTGTCGCCACCACTTCCACTGGAAGCTCATTCCACACCGCTACCACTCTCTGAGTAAAGATGTTCCCCCTCATGTCACCCTTAAACTTCTGTCCCTTAATTCTAAAGTCATGTCCATGTAAAGGATAAAAGAAGAATAAGAAAAGCAAGAAATATATAGAGAGAGAATATTATATAGCTCGAAAAAGAAAACATGGTGATTGAAATAAGCAAAAAGAAAAGGAATAGAGGAAAGCAAACGAGAAAAGAAAAAAAAAGAGAGAAATTGAAAGGGATGTGCCTCCATATCTTTACCAACCCTTCACCCGGTCCTGAAACCGTTAATTTCTAAGGTTGTGTTGCTCCACGTGCTTGTAATAATTCGATAAATGGAGACCGAATCTTTAA
This sequence comes from Amblyraja radiata, assembly GCF_010909765.2. Classification (NCBI taxonomy): domain Eukaryota; kingdom Metazoa; phylum Chordata; class Chondrichthyes; order Rajiformes; family Rajidae; genus Amblyraja; species Amblyraja radiata. The sequence continues at coordinate 4,843,248 of NC_046000.1, read as the reverse complement.
GAATTTGTCGGATTTGCCTGATAGGACGAATCTCATATCTTCAAGGTGTAACATTTCTCACAAATTTGAAATTCACATTTTGAGTGTCGGTGTGGGTGCATTTTCCCAGAATTTAAGTATGTCTTTTTTGCCGTTATTACGCCAGAATTAAGTAGACATTCTTGAAACAAGGTCAGCTAACATCCGTCTTCCGTTGATCCGAAGCTAATCAGTTATGTATTGGGGTTCAATTTTATTTTAAATAATTTTGTGAAAATTCCAAAGATTTCATTCCAAATTTTATGAAGTTTTATGCAGGAGACAAAAGAGTGTACTATAGTAGCGTTTTGAGATAAGCATTTATCACAGATGGGAGCAATTTTATTCAGGTTGGTTTTCGAGTAATATAATCTATGTAACATTTGAAATTGAATTAAGTCGTGTCTTACATTAATCGAGCATTTATGTACATATAGCAAGTGTTTTTCCCATTTGTCTTTCGGAATTGTTATAGATAATTCTTGTTCCCAGTCCCTTCTAATTGCTTCTGTGGATTGTATTTCCGAATTAAAAATTATGTTATACTAATATACAAGGCAGATTATTATCTAAATGGTGTCAAGTTGGGGAAACGGGAAGTACAACGCGATCTGGGGGTCCTTGTTCATCAGTCAAGGAAGGTAAGCAGGCAGGAACAACAGGCAGTGACGTAAGCGAATGGCATGTTAGTCTTTATAACAAGATGAATTGAATATAGGAGCAAAGAGGTCCTTCTGCAGTTGTACAGGGCACTGGTGAGACAACATCTGGAGTGTTGTGTGCAGTTTTGGTCTCCAAATTTGAGGAAGGACATTCTTGCTATTGAGGGAGTGCAGCATAGATTCACAAAGTTAATTCCCGGGATGGCGGGACTGCCATATGCTGAGAGAATGGAGCGGCTGGGCTTTACGCTCTGGAGTTTAGAAGGATGAGACGGTATCTTATTGAAACATATAAGATTATTAAGGGTTTGGACACGCTAGAGGCAGGAAACATGTTCCCGATGTTGGGGGAGTCCAGAAGCAGGGGGCACAGCTTAAGAATAAGGGTTAAGCTATGTAGACCAGAGATGAGGAAACACCTTTTCACACAGAGAGTTGTGAGTCTGTGGAATTATGTGCCCCAGAGGCCGGTTCTCTGGATACTTTCAAGAGAGAGCTAGATAGGGCTCTTAAAGATAGCGGAGTCAGGGAATGTGGGGAGAAGTCAGGAACAGGGTACTGATTGTGGATGAACAGCCCTAATCACAATGAATGGCGGTGCTGGCTCGAAGGGCTGAATGGCCGAATCCTGCACCTATTGTCTATTGATTCGGTGGGCCGAATGGCATGTGTCCGCGCTGTATCTCCAACCTAGACTAAACTCAGGGCCAATTGTCTAGACGAAGTACAAGATTGCACAAATAACCAACAGGAAGGCAAGGACGTTGAAGAACAGAGGAATTGGGAGATCGCTACGACTTTGCACCAATGTGCGTGTCTTGGTTGGTCGAATAGCACGATCCCACGTGGTCAGGATGGCTTCCCTGGCTTCCCCCCAACTCCTTGGACCAGCTAGGCGATATTGGCAAGGTGTACATGGTCCAAAGAAGACATGGTAGGCAAGTCTTGGATCTCGAAGAGCAAGACTCTTGAGGTTGGGTCTGGCACCTATGAGATCGGCCAATTCATCAGCGTAAGCGATGTAGTCCACCTGGATGGTGTGGCGTTGGGATTTGACGTATCTAGAACAAAGGCAACGCTTAGCTTAGAGGGTCACCTCTTCCTATAGGAGTCTTCAGGAGATCAGAGACTTAGTGACGTCTACAGATGTGTCGTAGAAAGGATCGTATCACATGGACCTCAACATACTCTCTCTCTCTCTCTCTCTCCCTCTCTCTCTAAAGAGAGAGAGAGAGAGAGAGAGAGAGAGAGAGAGAGAGAGAGAGAGAGAGAGAGAGAAGAAAGAGAGAGAGAGAGAAGAGAGATAGAGAGAGAGAGAGAGAGAGACGACGAGAGAGGAGGAGAGAGAGATGAGAGAGAGAGAGAAAAGAGAGACGCCGATCTCGAGACTAGAGAGAGAGAGATAGCAGATGAGCGCTAAGAAAGAGAAGTCTCAGCGAAGAGATAGCGGTCTCTGCAGATCGATCTGTATGAGAGATGGAGAACCACCTGTTCTCTCGCGCGCGGCTCTAGATACAAAACATTGAGCGCCTCTCAGAGATCGCGAGAAGAGAGAGAGAGAGCAGAGAGAGAGGAGAGAGGAGAAGAGAGAGAGAGAGAGAGAGCGAGAGAGAGAGAGACGAGAGGAGAGAGAGAGAGGAGAGGAGACGAGAGAGGAGAGAGAGAGAGAGGAGAGAGAAGAAGAGAAGAGAAGGAGAAGAGAGAGAGAGAGAGAGAGAGAGACGGGAGAGGGGGAAGAGAGAAGAGAGAGAAAGAAGAGAGAGAGAGAGAGAAGAAGAGAGGATGAGAGAGCAAGAGATAAGAAAAAAGAAAGAAAGAGAAAGATACCGAAGAGAAATATCACAGCGAACGCAGCCAAGTAACTCTACCTCTCCCTCTCCCTCTCCCTACTCTCCCTCTCCCTCTCCCTCTCCCTCTCCCTCTCCCTCTCGCTCTCGCTCTCGCTCTCGCTCTCCCTCTCCCTCTCCCTCTCTCTTTTTTACCCCCCTGTCTATGACTCCACGACCCCCAGAGATGGATGGATATATAATGCTATGAATTAAGAATCCCTTTACCTGTTCGACATCTTTTCTTTCTTCTCCATTATGTCCGTGATCATATCGGTTGTCGATGGTAGTTTGACATCCCCTGAAAAATTGGAAAAATATATTAAATTATCAGTCATATTAATGATTTAGTGCTAAAGTGCGTCACGGTGGGTGGCGCAGCGGTAGAGTTGCTGCCCCACAGCGCCAGAGATCCGGGTTCCATCCCAACCACGGGTGCTGTCTGTACGGAATTTGCACGTTCTCCCTGTGAGCTGCGTGGTTTTTCTCTGGTGCTCCAGTTTCCTCCCACACTACAAAGGTGTGTAGATTATTTGGCTTCGGTAAAGATTGTAAATTGTCCCCCAGTGTGTGTAGGATAGTGTTAGTGTGCGGGGATCGCTGGTCGGCACGGACTCGGTGGGCTCTATCTTAGATAGAGCTCTTAAAGATAGCGGAGTCGGGGGATATGAGGAGAAGGCAGAAACGGGGTACTGATTGTGCATGATCAGCCATGATCACATTATCGGCACTGGGCCTGAACTCGCTGGCGTTTAGAAGAACGAGGGGAGGGGGGCGGGGGGGGGTTATTGAAACTTCACTGAATAGTGAAAGGCCTGGATAGGGTGGATGTGAAGAGGATGTTTCCCTTAGTGGGAGAGTCTAGGACCAGAGGTCACAGCCTCAGGATTAAAGGACGTTCCATCAGGAAGGGGATGAGGATGAATTTCTTTAGCCAGACGGTGGAGAATCTGTCGGATTCATTGCCACAGACGGTGGAGGAGGCCACAAGTCAGTGGATATGTTTCAGGCAGAGCAGATAGATTGTTGATCAGTGCGGGTGCCAGGGGTTATGGGGAGAATGCAGGAGAATGGGGTTAGGAGGCCACAAGTCTGTGGATATTGAATCAAGTCTTTGAATCAGCGACCACCACACACTAACACACCCGTAGAGGAAGACATCCTACCTTTGAAAACCCTTGTAGCCCAGCGAGCCTGTAGTTCTGATAAGGGCATGATGGCGCCCAGTGGTTGAATGAGGCCAATGATACAAAGAGTTGGGTGGGTGATTGCGGGCGGGAACACGAGTTTGTACAGGTCCACCTGGTTATTTTCCACCTTGACCACGGACTCATCCAGGAACGGGTATGAAAACTGATACCCCGTGGCGAAGACCACAAAGTCGATCTCTTCAACTGAGCCATCGTCGAATATGGCTGCCGTCTCGGTGAAACTCTTGACATTAGGTTTGACCAGAACTCTGCCCGAAATGATGCGGTTTGGCAGATCATCGTTGATCGTCGGGTGTTGACTGAGAATGCTGTGATCACGATAAACAATGTTTAGTTTATATATACAGCGCGGAAACAGGCCCTTCGACCCACCGAATCCGCGCCGACCAGCGGTCGCCCGTTCACACACTAGTTTAGTTTAGAGATACAGCACGGAAACAGGCCCTTCGGCCCACCCAGTCCGTGCCGACCAGTGATCGCCCGTTCACACACTAGATTAGTTTAGACATACAGCACGGAAACAGGCCCTTCCCCACCGAGTCCGCGCCAACCAACATGCCCCATCTACAGTAGTCACACCTGCTGTCCGCGTTTGACCAATATCCCTCCAAACCTGTCCTATCCACGTCCCTGTCCAAGTCTCCTGATAGTCTCTGCCTCAACTACTTCCTCCGGCAGCTCGTTCCATAGACTTAACACTCTGTTACACAATGGCTCGACGTGTCAATGGCTCTATGATCCAATAGACAACAGACAATAGACAATAGGTGCAGGAAGGGGCCATTCAATATGATCATGGCTGATCATCCACAATCAGTACCCGGTTCCTGCCTACTCCTCATATCCCCTGACTCCGTTATCTTTAAGAGTATCATGAGAACCGGCCTCCACCGCCCTCGGAGGCAGAGAATTCCACACTCACAACTCTCAGTGTGAAAAAGTGTTTCCTCATCTCCATTCTAAATGGCTTACTCCTTATTCTTAAACTGTGGTTCCTGCTTCTGGACTCCCCCGACATCGGGAACATTTCCTGCCTCTAGCGTGTCCAAACCCTTAATAATCGTATATGTCTCAAAGTGATCTCCTCTCATCCTTCTAAACTCCAGAGTGTACAAGCTCAGCCGCTCCTTTCTCTCAGCACATGACAGTCCCGCCATCCCGGGAATTAACCTTGTAAACCTACGCTGCATTCCCTCAATAGCAAGAATGTCCTTCCTCAAATTAGGGGACCAGAACAGCACACAATATTCCAGGTGTGGTCTCACTAGGGCTATGTACAACTGCAGAAGGACCTCTTTGCTCCTATACTCCTATACATTTTCTGCCACAGAATGTAGTTGAGGCCAGTTCATTGGCTACATTTAAGAAGGAGTTAGATGTGGCCCTTGTAGCTAAAGGGATCAGGGAGTATGGAGAAAAAACAGGTACCGGATACTTAGTTGGATGATCAGCCACGATCATATTAAATGGCGATGCAGGCTCGAAGGGCCGAATGGCCTACCACTGCACCTATTTTCTATGTTTCTGTGTTTCTATACCCCACTCCTCTTTGTATGAAAGTCAACAGGCGAAAACTGCACACAATACTCCAGGTGTGGGCTCTTTAGGGCCATGTACAACTGCAGTAGGACCTCCTTGCTCCGATACTCCTCTTGTTATGAGATGTAATGGATGTATGATCCTTTCCCAATGAAGATCTTACCTGTGGCCTGGTTGGAGCCCATAGTTTATATGGTTAAATCTCTTGTTCAATGATCGCTCAAAGAACCAATTCATGATGGGCTGTGGTATGAGATCCTTCAGCAATTGGAACGAACGTCGACTATAAACCATGTCACCTGGGTATCCTTGACCCCCAACTCTGTTCAACACCCAAGACCCTCTCCTGGTGCTCAGAAAAACCTGGAAGAAAAATGAATGAAATGTGGAAAGGTACAAAGTGCTGGAGTAACTCAGCGGGTCAGGCAGCATCTCTGTGGAGAACGTGGACAGGTACAAAGTGCTGGAGTAACTCAGTGGGTCAGGCAGCATCTTTGGAGAACGTGGACAGGTACAAGGTGCTGGAGTAACTCAGCGGGTCAGGCTGCATCTCTGGAGAACAAGTATTGGTGACGTTTCGGGTCGAGACAGGAAACATAGGCACATAGAAAATAGATGCACAAGTAGACTATTTGGCCCTTCGAGCCAGCGCCGCCATTCATTGTGATCATGGCTGACCATCCACAATCAGTTCCCCGTTCCTGCTTCCGGCATAGACAAATGGTCGGGAACCTTCTTCAGATCAAATAAAGACACAACGTGCTGGAGTAACTCAGCAGGCCAGGCATCCATGTTCTCCAGATATGCTGTCTGAGTTACTCCAGCATCTTGTGCATATCTTAAGACACAGAATTAATTTAGAGATACAGTGCGGAAACAGGCCCTTCTGCCCACCGAGTCCGTGCCGACCGGGAGCTGTCTGTGCGGAGTTTGCAAGTTCTCCCTGTGACTTCAAGGGTTTTCTCCGGGTTTCTCGGATTTCATCCCACGTCCCAAAGACGTGCGGGTTAGGAGGTTAATTGGCCTTCTATAAAACTGCCCCCGAGTATTTAGTGAGTGGAAATGAAAGTGCGATCAAATTGAACCAGTGAGTGAACGGGCGATCGCTGGTCGGCTAGCACGGACTGGGTGGGCCGAAGGGTCTTTTTCCGCTCTGTATCTCAGAACTAAACTAACTGAGACATTTCACAAGAATTTGTTTTCCAAGTACAAGGACCCAATTGTGTTTGCAATCAGGTAAACATTGCTCATTAACTTACAACATATAACCTTATCTCAAATATTGACTCTGGTACAAACATTGAATTCCCTGATGGAAATACAGAGATAGAAAGATTGTTGATCAGTGTGGGTGTCAGGGGTTATGGGGAGAAGGCAGGAGAATGAGGTTAGGAGCTAGGAGAATGGGGTTAGGAGATAGATCAGCCATTATTGAATGGCGGAGTAGACTCGATGGGCCGAATGGCCGAATTTTGATCCTATCACCTATGACTTTATGACCCGCTGAGTTACTCCAGCACTTTGTCTAGGCCGGAAGCAGGAACGGGGTACTGATTGTGAATGATCAGGCAAGATCATATTGAATGGCGGTGCTGGCTTGAAGGGTCGAATGGTCTACTTGTGCACCTATTTTCTATGTGTCTATGTTTCTATGTTTCCTCTCTGCCAACCGGTTTTCTATCCATGTCAGTACTCTTCTCCCAGTACCATGTGCTCTAATCTTGCAAGCTGTAACAGTCTTGCCATCCCGGGAATTAACCTGTTGAACCTACGCTGCACTCCCTCAATAGCATGAATGTCCTTCCCCAAATTAGGGGACCAAAACTGCACACAATACTCCAGGTGTGGTCTCACCAAGGCCCTGATGTTCTAGATGTTGGGGGAGTCCAGAACCAGGGGCCACACACAGTTTAAGAATAAGAGGTCGGTCTTTTAGGACTAAGATTAGGAGAAACATTTCCACCCAGAGAGTTGTGAATCTGTGGCCATTTAGGAATGAGATGAGGAGAAACTTTTCCACCCAGAGAGTTGTGAATCTGTGGCCATTTAGGACTGAGATGAGGATAAACCTTTCCACCCAGAGAGTTGTGAATCGGTGGGATTATCTGCCACAGAATGCAGTGGAGGCCAATTCATTGGATGTTTTCAAGAGAGAGTTAGATTTAGCTCTTGGGGCTAACGGGATCAAGGGATATGTGGAGAAGGCAATCCATTGATTGTGGATGATGAGCCATGATCACAGTTGGCTGGAAGGGCCGAATGGCCGACTCCTGCACCTATTGTCTATGTTTCGATGGTTCGATGCATGGGTACCTTTAACTAGGCCGTATCCCTCATTTTGTTACGCACCTGTTTTGCAATTTTGCTGATTTCGACGGAAATATCCGTTCCAGAATTCCCGATCCCAATCACAACGACATTCTTTCCTTCAAATAATTGAGGATCCTTGTATTCCTTGCTGTGGATATATCGGCCTTTGAAAGATGTTATGCCTGGAATAATCCGAGAATATTGAGAACATCAGTGGTTGAGTCACAGTTTGATACAGTGTGGAAACAGGCCCTTCAGCCCCTACCGGCCAACCTACGCTGGGCTCCCTCAATAGCAAGAATGTCCTTCCTCAAATTAGGAGACCAATACTGCACACAATACTCCAGGTGTGGTCTCACTAGAGCTCTGTACAACTGCAAAAGGCCCTCTTTGCCCCTATACTCAACTCATCTTGTTATGAAGGCCAACATGCCAACACTGCACACAATAATCCAGGTGTGGTCTCACCAGGGCCC
>NC_046000.1:4805206-4830206 GCF_010909765.2 Amblyraja radiata | reverse complement strand
ACCCTCTGCCATATATCTGCCCACTCCCCACTCCCCCCACCCTGTCCAGGTCACCCTGCATTCTCATAGCATCCTCCTCACAGTTCACACTGCCACCCAGCTTTGTGTCGCCTGCAAATTTGCTAATGTTACTTTGAATCCCTTCATCCAATTCATTGATGTATATTGTAAATAGCTGCGGTCCCAGCACCGAGCCTTGCGGCACCCCACAAGTCACTGCCTGCCATTCTGAAAGAGACCCCTTATTCCCTATTCTTTGTTTCCTGTCTGCCAACCAATTCTCTATCCATGTCAGCACTACCCCCAGGTCAGTGGGGTAATATATTTAAGGCAGAGATAGATACATCGTTGATTAGTGCGGATGTCAGGGGTTATGAGGAGAAGGCAGGATAATAGGGTTAGGAGGGAGAGATAGATCAGCCATGATTGAATAGCGGAGTGGACTTGCCCGGTGGAAGAGGGGAGGAGAGGGTGTGACCGGGGTAGAGATTGGATCTTGCTTTAGCTGCTGGCCTTGCCGAGGCAGGCGTAGTTACCTGGTAGTTCCAAAGTCCACCAATATCGTTGCTCCTTTCAAAGCAGGTCGGCTGTAAGCCTTCATCAAGGCAACACTTTACAGATGTTAATCCACTCGCTCCGGCCCCAATAATCGCAATGCGCTTTGTATTCTTCATCTATGGAACCGAATATTCAATATCGTTACAGCAGCTTCGAGTCATAGAGTGATTCAGTGTGGAAACAGGCCCTTCAGCCCACACCAGCCAACATGCCCCATCTATACTGGTCCCAGAGTCACGGAAACAGGCCCTTCGGCCCAACTTGCCCACAGCGGCCAACATGCCCTATCTACACTAGTCATAGAGTGATACAGTGTGGAAACAGACCCTTCGGCCCAACTTAGCCACACCGGGCAACATGCCCCATCTACACTAGTGTTGGGTGAGTATGTTATTGCTTTAACGTGTATACATATTTGAGATTTCGCATATAGCGTGAGATGTGGAAATTTGTGAATGAATGTCACAGGAAGAGGATGTGGAGTGAGTTTAAGACGTACTTGTTTGTGGAACCGGTTCTGGGTGAACTAATCCTATAATTCAGATGACATAGGATGTCATTGAATGAGCTCGCTTATTTACCTGATAAATCTTTGTAGAGTCTCATGTGTTTTAAAATAGACAATAGACATTAGATGCAGGAGGAGGCCATTCAGCCGTTCGAGCCAGCACCGCCATTCAATGTGATCACGGCTGATCATCCACAATCAGTGCCCCGTTCTTGCCTTCTCTCCATATCCCCTGACTCCGCTATTTTTAAGAACCCTATCTAGCTCTCTTCTGAAAGCATCCAGAGAACCTGCCTCCACCTCACTACGAGGCAGAGCATTCCACAGATTCACAACTATGTGAGAATAAGTGTTTCCTCGTGTCCGTTCAATCGGCTTAACCCTTGTTCTTAAACTGTGTGGCCCCTGGTTCTGGACTCCCTCAACATCGGGAACGCATTTCCTGCCACTCGCGTGTCTAAACCCTTAACAATCTTATATGTTTCAATAAGATATCCTCTCATCCTTCTAAACTCCAGAGTGTACAGGGCCAGCCGCTCCATTCTCTCAGCACATGACAGTCCCGCCATCCTGCGAATTAACCTGGCGAAGCCACGCTGGGCTCCCTCAATAGCAAGAATGTCCTTCCTCAAATTTGGAGACCAAAGCTGCACACAATACACCAGGTGTGGTCTCATTAGGGTCCTGTACAACTGCAGAAGGACATCTTTGCTCCTGTACTCAACTCCTCTTGTTATGAAGATCAACAGGCCAAAATTGCACACAATACTACAGGTGTGGTATCACCAGGGCCCTAAAAGTTAGTGTATCTTTAAGAAGTTGCAGCTGTACGGGCGTTGAGCCTGGGACAAACACATTTTATTTTCCTTTGCTCTTTGGAAATGCATTAGCTATCTATGTGGAAATTAACTGTGTATTCCCTGACTTATCAACATTGATTAAACAGCGGATGTAGCTCAGCAAAGAGACTGTTCATTTTCTTCGCCACAAAACTTGGCATTAGGATTGGTGACCTTGTCGGTATTTTAAGTTTGATTTCTTCCTATTTCTTACGTTTGAATTGAATTCAAGAGAGATCTGGATTGCACTGGCCACGTGAAATTCAGACTGAGGTGTTGGATGGGAATTGGGAATACTTTTTAAATTGTTTTTTCTTTATAATGACATATTTAAAGGTTCTTCTGCCGTTGTATAGGGCTCGGGTGAGACCACATCTCGAGTATTGTGTACAGTTTTGGTCTCCTAATTTGAGGAAGGACATCCTTGTGATTGAGGCCGTGCAGCGTAGGTTCACGAGATTGATCCCTGGGATGGAGGGACTGTCATATGAGGGAAGATTGAAAAGACTAGGCTTGTGTTCACTGGAGTTTATAAGGATAAGGGGGAATCTTATAGAAACATATAAAAGTATAAAAGGACTGGTCAAGCTAGGTGTAGGAAAAATGTACCCAATGTTGGGCGAGTCTAGAACCAGGAGCCACAGTCTGAGAATAATGGGGAGGTTATTTAAGACTGAGGTGAGAAAAAACGTTTTCACCCAGAGAGTTGTGAATTTGTAGAATTCCCTGCCACAGAGGGCAGTGGAGGCCAAGTCACTGGATGGATTTAAGAGAGAGTTAAAGCCCTGTCCCACGATACGAGTTCATTCAAAGAGCTCTCCCCAGTTTGACCTGATTCGAACTCGGAGATTTACGGTAATGGACATGTTGAAAAATCTTCACGAGTCTTCCCGTGCTTACCTGCCGTTAGCGAGTATTATGAACCGCGAAGAGACATCCCCGAGCTCCGACGTACCCGCTAAGTTCATTCTCCGTGCTTACTACGAGTTAATTTTTTAAAAAAAATAGAAGAAGGAGAGAGAGAGAAAGAGAGACTTGAGAGAAGAGAGAGAGAGAGAGAGAGAGAGAGAAGAGAGCGAGAGATGAGCGAGGATGAGAGAGAGAGAGAGAGAGAGAGAGAGAGAAGAGAGAGAGCGAGATCTCTCTCTCTCTCTCTCTCTCCACTCTCTCTCTCTCTCTCTCTCTCTCTCTCTCTCTCTCTCTCTATCTCTCTCTCTCTCTCTCTCTCTCTCTCTCTCTCTCTCTCTGTCTCTCTCTCTCCCTCCCTCTCTGTCTCTTTCTCTGTGTTTATCTATGTCTCCCTCCCTCTCTCTCTCACTGTCTCTATCTCTGTCTCTGTCTCTCTCTCTCTCTGTCTGTCTCTGACTCTCGGTCTCTCACTCTCCCTCTCTGTCCCTCTCTCTCTCTGTCTCTGTCTCTCTCTCACGGTTTATCTCTGCCTGTCTCTTTCTGTCTATCTCTCACTTTCTTTTCCTCTCTTTCTTTGTCTCTCGCTATCTCTCCCTCTGTTTCTCTCGCTCTCTCTCTCTATGTCATTTCTCTCTCTGTCTCTCTGTTTCCCTCTCGCTCTGTCTCACTCTCTGTCTCTCACTTGTTCTCTCTCTCTTTCTCTCTCTCTCTCTCTCTCTCTCTCTCTCTCTCTCTCTCTCTCTCTCTCTCTCACTCTCTCTCACTGTCTCTCTCTCTCCCTCCCTCTCTGTCTCTTTCTCTGTGTTTATCTATGTCTCACTCCCTCTCTCTCTCACTGTCTATCTCTGTCTCTGTCTCTCTCTCTCTGTCTGTCTCTGACTCTCGGTCTCTCACTCTCCCTCTCTGTCCCTCTCTCTCTCTGTCTCTGTCTCTCTCTCACGGTTTATCTCTGTCTCTCTCTTTCTGTCTCTCTCTCACTTTCTTTTCCTCTCTTTCTTTGTCTCTCGCTATCTCTCCCTCTTTTTCTCTCGCTCTCTCTCTCTGTGTCATTTCTCTCTCTGTCTCTCTGTTTCCCTCTCGCTCTGTCTCACTCTCTGTCTCTCACTTGTTCTCTCTCTCTTTCTCTCTCTATATATCTCTCTCTCTCTCACACTCAGTCTGTCTCTGTCTCTCTCTGTCTCCGTCTCCATATCTCTTCTCCACCTCTGTTTCTCTCTTTCTCTCTTTCTCTCTGTGATTTGCTCACTCTCTCAACACAAAAATATTCACACTCACAAACGCACACACACCTGCACCTGCAGTTCCTTCCTACACAAACTATACTAGTTTGCCACTTTCATTTCACTGCACATCTCGTATGTGTATGTGACAAATAAACTTGACTTGACTTGACTTGACGGGCGGTCGCTGGTCAGCACGGACTCGGTGGGCCGAAAGAAGGGCCTGCTTCCGCGCTGTATCTCTAAATTAAACTCACAACGGATATATTAAAAATGCAGCTTACGTTTTCGTGGTTTTGCTCCTCAGTTGTGTCGGGTTTTCACGTCCGAAGTTCCTCTTAACTGTTGTGTTCTATCTAAATATTTACACTAAGGAACATTTGGAATGTAACTTGTAATTGTTAACTTAGCACCACAAATTAGTGACTCATCAACGTTTCTCCCTCTCCCCTATTTTGAGATAAAAATATTCATTGTTCAGTTCCTATTGAATGTTTAACTTACGTTAATGTTCGTCAGTTCTAGCAGCAGAATTAGGCATTCGGCCCATCGAGTCGACTCCGCCATTCACTCACGGCTGATCTACCTCTCCCTCCTAACCCCATTCTCCTGCCTTCTCCCCATAAACCGTGACACCCGCACTAATCAACAATCTATCTGTCTCTGCCTTAAATATATCCACTGACTTGAGGCCTCCACCGCCGTCTGTGGCAACGAATCCCACAGATTCACCACCCTTTGGCTAAATAAATTCCTCCTCATCTCCTTCCCAAAGGAACGTCCTTTAATTCTGAGGCTGTGCCCTCTGGTCCTAGACTCTCCCACTGGTGGAAACATCCTCTCCACATCCACTCTATATAGGCCTTTCACTATTCGGCGAAGTCTCAATGAGTCTCCAGCGAGTACAGGCCCAGCGCCGACACATGCTCATCGTACGTTAGTTAACGCACTCATTTCTGTGATCATTTTGGTTCTTTAGTTTAGAGATAGAGCACGGAAACAGGCCCTTCGGCCCACCGAGTGTGCCGATCAGCGATTTCCGCACACTAATACTCACGCGCACACACACACACACACACACACGCGCACGCACGCACGCACGCACGCACGCACGCACGCACGCACGCACGCACGCACGCACGCACGCACACACACACACACACACACACACACACACACACACACACACACACACACACACACACCCACACACAAACACACACACACACACACGCACACACACACACGGAGACAATTTACAATCTTTACTGAAGTCAATTTACCTACAAACCCGCATTCTTTGGATTGTGGGAGAAAACCGAAGCGCCCGGAGAAAACCCACGCAGGACACAGAGAGTGCGTGGTTTGCTAGGACTACACGTGTGGGTTTAAACTAAATCGTGGGGGGAGGGATTGACAAATTGGGAGTATAAAGTTGCAATTGAAGGGGAAGTGACAACAGGAAAAATTACAAACGTTTCTCGAATTATTGGGAAGGAAAGTTCGAGAACGGATAAAAGAGTAAGGTCAGAGCCAATTGCGAGAGGGGAAGTGAATACGGAGGTCAAAGTACTGTATATGAATACGCGAAGTATAAGGAATCAAGTCGACGAGCTTGAGGCTCAGTTAGAAACTGACAAGTATGATGTTGTGGGAATTACTGAGACATGTCTGTACGAGGGCCCGGGCTGGGAACTGAATATTCAAAGGTATACCTCCTATCGAAAGGACAGACAGGGGGGGACAGAGGGGGTGGGGTTGCCCTGTTGGTGAGGGATGAAATTCAGTCCATTGCTAGGGGGTGACATTGAAACAGGAGATGTGGTGCAGTATGGATAGAACTAAGGAATTGTAAGGGTAAACAGACCCTAATGGGACTAATCTACAGGCCACCAAACAGTAGCCTGGGCATAGGGCGCAAGTTGAATCCGGAATTAAAATTGGCATGTAGTAAAAGTAATGCTGTGGTTGTTATGGGAGATTTCAACATGCAGGTAGACTGTGAAAATCAGCTTGGTACTGGACCCTAAGAAAGGGACTTTGTAGAGTGCGTTCGTGATGGATTCTTTGAACAGCTTGTATTGGAGCCAACCAGGGAGAAGGCAATTCTGGATTTAGTGATATGTAATTAACCGGATTTGATAAAGGACTAATGAGCTATTATGAGACTAATGAGGTTAATGAGCCATTAGGATGAAGTGACCATAACATGGTCAGGTTTAATCTGCAATTGGAGAGGGAGAAGAGTAGATCGGAGGTGTCAGTGTTGCAGTTGAATAAAGGGGACTATGGGGTCATGAGGCAGGAGCTGGCTAAAGTTGACTGGAAAGATACACTAGGATGGATGACAGTGGAACAGCAATGGGAATAAAAACATAGACACATAGAAAATAGGTGCAGGAGTAGAGGCCATTCGGCCCTTCGAGCCTGCACCGCCATTCAATATGATCATGGCTGATCATCCAACTCAGTATCCTGTACCTGGAATAATACAGAAGGTGCAGGATCAGTTCATTCCAAAGAGGAAGAAATATTCTCAGGGCAGTGAGGGGCATTTGTGGCTAACTGATTCGGAGTATCGTCCTAGACTCTCCCACTAGTGGAAACATCCTCTCCACATCCACTCCATCCGGGCCGTTCACCATTAGGTGAAGTTTCAATGAGGTCTCCCCTCGTTCTTCTAAACAACAGCGAGTACAATAGTAAATAGGCAATAGGTGCAGGAGGAGGCTATTCTGCCCTTCAACCCAACACCGCCATTCAATGTGATTATCGCTGATATTCCACAATCAGTAACCCGTTCCTGCGTTCTCCCCATATCTCCTGACTCCGCTATCTTCAAGAGTTCTATCTAATTCTCTCTTGAAAGTATCCAGAGAACCTGCCGCCACTGAGGCAGAGAATTCCACAGACTCACAACTCTCTTTGCGAAAAGGTGTTTCCTCGTCTCCGTTCTAAATGGCTTATTCCTTATTCTTGAACTGTGGCCTCTGGTTCTGGACTCCCCCAAAATCGGGAACATGTTGCCTGCCTCTAGCGTGTCCAAACTTTTAATAATCTTATATGTTTCAATAAGATGCCCTCTCATCCTTTTAAACTCCAGAGTACACAAGCCCAGCCGCTCCATTCTCTCATCATATGACAATCCCGCCATCCCGGGAATTAACCTTGTAAACCTACGCTGCACTCCCTCAATAACAAGAATGTCCGTCCTCAAATGTATACACCAGAACTGCACACACTTCTCCTGGTGTGGTCTCACTAGGGCCCTGTACAAGCGCAGAAGGACATCTTTGCTCCTATACTACTCCTCGATATGAAGGCCAACATGCCATAGAGGGAGTACAGATAAGGTTCACCAGACTGATTCCTGGGATGTCAGGAGTTTCATATGAAGAAAGATTGGATAGACTCGGCTTGTACTGGCCAGCATTTAGAATAATGAGGGGGGAACTTGTAGAAACTTACAAAATTCTTAAGGGGTTGGACAGGCTAGATGCAGGAAGATTGTTCCCGATGTTGGGGAAGTCCAGGACAAGGGGTCACAGCTTAAGGATAGAGGGGGAATCCTTCAGTACCGAGATGAGAATAACATTTTTCACACAGAGAGTGTAGAGTCTCTGGAATTCTCTCCCACAGAAGGTAGTTGTGGCCAGTTCATTGGCTATATTTAAGAGGGAGTTAGATGTGGCCCTTGTGGCTAAAGGCATTAGGGGGTATGGAGAGAAGGCAGGTACAGGATACTGAGTTGGATGATCAGCCATGATCATATAGAATTTAGAAAATTGAGGGGGGTTCTTATAGAAACTTACACAATTCTTAAGGGCGTTGGACAGGCTAGATGCAGGAAGATTGTTCCCGATGTTGGGTACGTCCAGAACAAGGGGTCACAGTTTAAGGATAAGGGGAGAATCTTTTAGGACCGATATGAGAAAAACATTTTTCAGGTTTGCAGGTCATCGATGGTCCAAGGAGGAAGCCAGACCTGGATGTTCTCAACCGACCTGGAGATATGCCAGCGAGATCGTTTCCACAACATCATACGGGCAATCGAGAGGGAGCTGGAGGATGGATGATGGACCTTCTATTTGCGAATGTCCCTTCTTGGACTGGGATATCGATGGCTGGAATCGCAGGTCAGATCCGGGAGTGAACTTTGCACAAGGTACGTGGTCTTCCAAACAATGATTGCAGGGAATTAAGGCATCGAGGTACAACAGGCACTGAATAAATCGAATGTCATGTTGGCCTTCATAACAATAGGAGTTTGGTCTATGAGCAAATAGGTCATAGAAACATAGAAACATAGAAAATATGAGCAGGAGTAGGCCATTCAACCCTTCGAGCCTGCACCGCCTTTCAGTATGATCATGGCTGATCATCCAACTCAGTATCCTGTACCTGCCTTCTCTCCATACCCCCTGATCCCTTTAGCCACAAGGGCCACATCTAACTCCCTCTTAAATATAGCCAATGAACTGGCCTCAACTATGTTCAGCGGGAGAGAATTCCAGAGATTCACCACTCTCTGTGTGAAAAATGTTTTCCTCATCTCGGTTCTAAAAGATTTCCCCTTTATCCTTAAACTGTGACCCCTTGTTCTGGACTTCCCCAACATCGGGAACAATCTTCCTGCATCTAGTCTGTCCAACCCCTTAAGAATGTTGTAAGTTTCTATAAGATCCCCCCTCAATATTCTAAATTCTAGCGAGTACAAACCCAGTCTATCCAGTCTTTCTTCATATGAAAGTCCTGACATCCCAGGAATCAGTCTGGTGAACCTTCTCATTACCCCCTCTATGGCAAGAATGTATTTCCTCAGATTAAGAGACCAAAACTGTTAGCAAAACTCCAGGTGTGGTCTCTACAACTGCAGTAGAACCTCCCTGCTCCCATACTCAAATCATTTTGCTATGAATGCTAACATACCATTCGCCTTCTTCACTGCCTGCTGTACCTGCATGCCTACTTTTAATGACTGGTGTACCATGACACCCAGGTCTCGTTGCATCTCCCCCTTTCCTAATCGGCCACCATTCAGATAATAATCTACTTTCCTGTTTTTGCCTCAAAGTGGATAACCTCACATTTATCCACATCATGCTGCATCTGCCATGCATTTGCCCACTCACCCGGCCTATCCAAGTCACCTTGCAGCCTCCTAGCATCCTCCTCACAGCTAACACTGCACCCAGCATCGTGTCATCCGCAAACTTGGAGATGTTGCATTCAATTCCCTCGTCCAAATCATTAATATATATCGTAAATGGATGGGGTCCCAGAACTGAGCCTGGCGGTACCCCACTAGTCAATTCAATTCAATTCAACTTTAATGTCATTGCACAAATACAAGTATGGGTACAACGAAATGCAGTTCAGCGTCAGTCCGTCGTAATAGTGCAATATAGAAATACAAACACAGAATAAGCAAATAAGGTGGACGGAGAGACTGGAGAAATCTTTCGGCGGGACTCCGAGTTCAGCAATGTGATAGTGTTGTTGTAGAAGCTGTTCCTCATCCTACTAGTACGAGACCTGAGGCTCCTGTACCGTCTCCCTGATGGGAGGAGGGCAAACAGTCCATGGTTGGGGTGGGAGGGGTCCTTGATGATATTCCCGGCCCGTCTCAGACACCGTTTTCGGTGGAGGGCATCCATGGCAGGGAGCGGGGCACCGATGATGTACTGCGCGGTTTTCACCACCCGTTGTAGTGCCTTCCTGTCCGCCACGGTGCAACTGCTGTACCATACCGTGAAGCAGGTGGTCAGGATGCTTTCGATGGTACAGCGGTAAAAGTTGTTCAGGATCTGGGGGGACAGGTGAGCTTTCTTGAGCCTCCTCAGGAAGTAAAGGCGCTGCTGCGCCTTCTTGATCAGCTTGGAGGTGTTAAGGGACCAGGACAGATCCTCCGAGATGTGTACCCCGAGGAATTTGTAGTTGGAGACGCGCTCCACCTCAGTCCCGTTTATATGGATGGGTGTATGTCTGCCCCCTCTGATCTTCCTGAAGTCAACAATAATTTCCTTCGTCTTCTTGGAGTTGAGGATGGGGTTATTGTTGGCACACCAGGTTGTCAGGTGCTGGACCTCATCCCTGTAGGCTGATTCGTCGTTGTCACTGATCAGTCCTACCACCGTGGTGTCGTCGGCAAATTTAATGATGGCGTTGGATCCATTCTTAGGGATGCAGTCATGGGTGACATTAGTCACTGCCTGCCGTTGTGAAAATGACCCGTTTACTCCTACTCTTTGCTTCCTGTCTGCCAGCCAGTTCTCTATCCACATCAATACTGAACCCCCAATACCGTGTGATTTAAGTTTGTATACTAATCTCTTACGTGGGACCTTGTCGAAAGCCTTTTGAAAGTCCAGATATAACACATCCACTGGTTCTCCCTTATCCACTCTACTAGTTACATTCTCGAATCATTCTATAAGATTCGTCAGACATGATTTACCTTTCATAAATCCATGCTGCGTTTGTCCAATGATTTCAACACTTTCCAAATGTGCTGCTATCCCATCTTTAATAACATATTCTAGCAGTTTCCCCACTACCGACGTTAGACTAACCGGTCTGTAATTCCCCGTTTTCTCTCTCCCTCCCTTTTTAAAAAGTGGTGTAACATTAGCTACCCTCCAATCCTCAGGAACTACTCCAGAATCTAAAGAGTTTTGAAAAATTATCACTAATGCATCCACTATTTCTGGGGCTACTTCCTTAATACTCTGGGATGCAGCCTATCTGACCATGGGGATTTATCGGCCTTTAATCCATTCAATTTACCTAACGCCACTTCCCGGCTAACCTGGATTTCACTCAGTTCCTCCATCTCGTTTGACCCCCGGTCCCCTGCTATTTCCGGCAGATTATTTATGTCTTCCTTAGTGAAGACAGAACCAAAGTAGTTATTCAATTGGTCTGCCATGTCCTTGTTCCCCATGATCAATTCACCCGTTTCTGACTGCAAGGGACCTACATTTGTTTTAACTAATCTTTTTCTCTTCACATATCTATAAAGGCTTTTGTAGTCAGTTTTTATGTTCCCTGCCAGTTTTCTTTCATAATCTATTTTACCTTTCCTAACTAAGCCCCTTGTCCTCCTCTGCTGGTCTCTGAATTTCTCCCAGTCCTCTGGTAGGCTGCTTTCTCTGGCTAATTTGTACGTTTCATCTTTTGTTTGATACTATCCCTGATCTCCCTTGTTATCCACGGATGCACAACCTCCCTGATTTATTTTTTGCCAAACTGGGATGAACAATTTTTGTAGTTCATCCATGCAGTCTTTAAATGCCTTCCATTGCATATCCACCGTCAACCCATTAAGAATCATTCGCCATTCTATCTTGGCCATTTCACGTCTCATATCCTCAAAGTTACCTTTCTTTAAGATCACGACCTTTGTTTCTGAAGTAACGCTGTCATTCTTCATCCTAATGAAGAACTCAAACATATTATGGTCACTCTTTCCCAAGGGGCCACGCACAACAAGACTGCTAATTAACCCTTCCTCATTACTCAATACCCAGTCTAGAATAGCCTGCTCTCTCGTTTGTTCCTCTACATGTTGGTTTAGAAAACTATCCCGCATACATTACAAGAAATCCTCTTCCTCAGCACCCTTGCCAATTTGATTCACCCAAGCTATATATAGATTGAAGTCACCCATTATATCTGTTTTACCTTTGTTGCACGCATTTCTAATTTCCTGTTTGATGCCATCCCTAACTCCACTACTACTGTTAGGTGGCCTGTACCCATCTCCCACTAGCGTTTTCTGCCCCTTAGTGTATCGCAGCTCTACCCATATCGATTCCACATCCTCAAAACTAATGTCCTTCCTTTCTATTGCGTTAATCTGCTCTCAAACCAGCAACGCTACCCCACCTCCTTTCCCTTTCTGTCTATCCCTCCTGAATATTGAATATCCCTGGATGTTCAGCTCCCAGCCTTGGTCACCCTGGAGCCATGTCTCCGTGATCCCAACTATATCATAGTCATTCATAGCTTGTCCTTCTGCAGTTAAGGTCCTTCTGCAGTTGTACGTGGCCATGGTGAGACCACACCTGGAGTATTGTGTGCAGTTTTTGGTCTCCATTCTTGCTATTGAGGGAGTGCAGCATAGATTCACAAGGTTAATTCCCAGGATGGCGGAACTATCATATGCTGAGAGAATGGCGCGGCTGTGTATGTACACTATGGAGTTTAGAAGGATGCGAGGGAATCTTATTGAAACAAATAAGATTGTTAAGGGTGTGGACTCGCTAAAGACAGGAAACATGTTCCCGATGTTGCGGGAGTCCAGAACCAAGGGCCACCGTTAAGATTAAGGTGTAAGCCATGTAGAACGGAGATGAGGAAACACTTTTTCTCTCAGAGTCTTGTGAGTCTGTGACATTTTCTGCCTCAGAGGGCGGTGGAGGCCAGTTCTCTGGATACTTTCAAGAGAGAGTTAGATAGGACTCTTAAAGGTAGTGGCGTCAGGGGATATGGCGAGAAAGCAGGAACGGAGTACTGATTGTGCACAACATTTCCCAAGTGCTGTGATAGTCCTTGCCACAACCACCACCTCCGGCTGCTCGTTCCATACACCCACCACCTTCTGTGTGGAAAAATGGGCCCTCAGGTTCCCATTACATCCCCCCCCCCCCAATCCCGATGATCTTTTCATCTTGTTATAGATCTCTTTGGAAGGCAAGAAGATGGCAGAGACCATTTAAGAAGAGCGGGGATGATCTACCATGGCCTCAGATGGATCATGGGATATGTTTGGACCATCAGGCCTGTTGGCGACCAACGTAATAGCATTTCGTGCAGAAGAGAGCATGAGGGAGCACAAATGGTCGCAGGCACACAGGAGCACTGGATGGACAAACCCTTATCCACTGCCACCGAGTCTTTCCATCGGGAATGGACTTTTCCAGTTTGTGAGATCAGTGATCTCCAAATTGTTTGCCTTGGTTTTTAAACAGTTGGTATTCACAAAATGAATCTTGGTTGTCAAGTGGCTGCTGCCAAATTGTTTGCCTCGCCTTTTAAAAAGTTTGTGTTCACAAAATGAATTTTGGTTGTCAAGTTAGAGCACATGGTATTGGTGGTAGGGTGTTGACATGGATAGAAAATTGGTTGGCAGACCGGAAGCAAAGAATAGGAGTGAACGGATCATTTACAGAATGGCAGGCAGTGGCGAGTGGAGTGTCGCAAGGCTCGGTGTTGGGTCCGCAACTGTTTACCATATATATTAATGATTTGGACGAGGGAATTAAGAGCAACACTAGCAGGTTTGCGGATGACACAAAGCTGGGTGGCAGTGTGAACTGTGAAGAAGATGTTAGGAGGTTGCAGTGTGATCTGGGCAGGCTGAGTGAGTGGGCAGATGCGTGGCAGATGTAGCATGTGAGGTTATCTACTTTGGCGCAAAAACATGGACGCAGATTATTATCTCAATGGGGCTACGTTAGGTTAGGGGGGTGTGCAGCGAGAACTGGGCGTCCTTGTCACTGAAAGTTGACTTACAGGTACAGCAGGCAGTGAAGAAAGCTAATGGAACGTTGGCCTTCATAACCAGAGGATTTCAGTATAGGAGTAAAGAGATACTTCTGCAGTTGTATAGGGCTCTGGTGAGACCACATCTGGAGTATTGTGTACAGTTTCGGTCTCTTAATTTGCGGAAGGGCATCCTTGTGATTGAGGTAGCGCAGCGTAGATTCACGAGATTGATCCCTGGGGTGGCGGTACTGTCATATGAGGAAAGTTTGAAAAGACTAGGCTTGTATTCCAAGACTAGACTTGTATTCCAAGACTAGACTTATACATAACCATATAAGCATTTAACAATTACAGCACGGAAAACAGGCCATCTCGGCCCTTCAAGTCTGTGCCGAACACTTATTTTCCCCTAGTCCCATCTACCTGCACTTAGACCATAACCCTCCATTCCTTACCCGTCCATATACCTATCGAATTTATTTTTAAATGATAAAATCGAACCTGCCTCCACCACTTCCACTGGAAGCTCATTCCACACAGTTACCCCTCTCTGAGTAAAGATGTTCCCCCTCATGTTACCTCTGAACTTCTGTCCCTTAATTCTCAAGTCATGTCCTCTTGTTTGAATCTTTCCTACTCTCAATGGGAAAAGCATATCCACGTCAACTCTGTCCATCCCTCTCATCATTTTAAAGACCTCTATCAAGTCCCCGCTTAACCGGCTGCGCTCCAAAGAATAACGACCTAACTTGTTCAACCTTTATCTGCAACATAGTTGCTGAAACCAAGGCAACATTCTAGTAAATCTCCTCTGTACTCTCTATTTTGTTGACATCCTTCCTGTAATTAGGCAAACGAAAATTGTACACCATATTCCAGAATTGGCCTCACCAATGCCTTGTACAATTGTAACATTACATCCCAACTTCTATACTCAATGCTCTGATTTATAAAGGCCAGCACACCAAAAGCTTTCTTTACCACCCTATCTACATGAGATTCCACCTTCAGGGAACTATGCCGATATTCCTAGATCCCTCTGATCAACTGCATTCCTCAATTCGCTACCATTTACCATGTACGTCCTATTTTGATTTGTCCTGCCAAGATGTAGCACCTCACACTTATCAGCATTAAACTCCATCTGCCATCTTTCAGCCCACTTTCCCAAATGGCCCAGATCTCTCTGTAGACTTTGAAAATCTACTTCATTATCCACAATACCACCTATCTTAGTATCATCTACATACTTACTAATCAAATTTACCACACTATCACCCAGATCATTTATGTACATGACAAACAACAGTGGACCCAACACAGATCAATGAGGCACCCCACTAGCCACCGGCCTCCAACCTTACAAACAGCCATCCACCATTACTCTCTGGCATCCCCCATTCAGCCACTGTTGAATCCATCTTGCTACTCCACTATTAATACCCAACAGTTGGACCTTCTTAACGAAGCTTCCATGTGGAACCTTGTCAAAGGCCTTACTGAAGTCCATATAGACAACATCCACTGCTTTACCCTCATCAATTTCCCTAGTAACCTCTTGAAAACATTCAAGTAGATTAGTCAAACATTACCTTCCAGGCACAAATCCATGTAGCCTGTTCCTAATCAGTTCCCTGTTTTTCCAGGTGATTATATATATTATCTCTAAGTATCCTTTCCATTAATTTGCCCACCACTGACGTCAAACTAACAGGTCTATAATTGCTAAGTTTACTCTTAGAACCCTTTTTAAACAATGGAACAACATGCGCAGTGCCAATCCTCCGGCACCATTCCCGTTTCTAATGACATTTGAAATATTTCTGTCAAAGCCCCAGCTATTTCTATGGAATTTCCTGTCAGGACCTGGAGACTCAACCACTTCTATATGTTTCAAAAGTGTCTGTACGTCCTCTTCTTTGAATCTCATAGTTTCCATAGCTAATCTACTTGTTTCCCTTACCTCACATAATTCAATATCCTTCTCCTTGGTGAATACCGAAGAAAAGAAAATGTTTAATATCTCCCCCACCTCTTTTGGCTCTGCAGATAGCTGTCCACGTTGACTCTCTAATGGACCAATTATACCCCCTCGTTATCCTTTTGCTATTAATATAGCTGAAGAAACCCTTTGGATTTACTTTCACCTTACTGCCAAACATCATATCATTTTTTAGCTTTTCTAATTTCTTTCTTAAGATTCTTTTTACATTCTTGATATTCCTCATGCAGCTCATTTACTCCATGCTGCCTATAATTATTATAGATCTCTCTCTTTTTCCGAACCGTGCCCAATTTCACTTTAAAATGATGGCTCTTTCCAATTATTGCTATTTCCTTTCAATCAAACAGGGACATATGAGGAAAGATTGAAAAGACTAGGCTTGTAGTCACTTGAGTTTTGAATGAGGAGGGGGGGGGGGATCTTATAGAGACATAAAAAATGATAAAAGGACTGGACAAGCTAGATGCAGGAAAATGTTCCCAGTGTTGGGCGAGTCCAGAACCAGGGGCCACAGTCTTAGAATAAATGGGAGGTCATTTAAGACTGAGGTGATAAAAAACTTTTTCACCCAGAGAGTTGAGAATCTATAGAATTCCCTGCCATTGAGGGCAGTGCAAGCCAAATCCCTGGATCAGTTTAAGAGCGTGTTAGATAGAGCTCTAGGGGCTAGTGCAGTCCGGGGATATGGGGAGAAGGCAGGCACGGGTTATTGGAAGGGGACGGTCAGCCATGATCACAATGAATGGCGGTGCTGGCTCGAAGGGCCAAATGGCCTCCTCCTGCACCTATTTTCTATGTTTCTAAGTGGCTGCTGCCAAATTGTTTGCCTGGCCTTTTAAACAGTTTGTGGTCACAAAATGAATATTGGTTGTCAAGTAGCTGATGCCAAATTGTTTGCCTCGTCTTTTAAAACGTTTCTGTTCACAAAATGTGTGTGCTCGCAGAAATTTGTGTTGTATGACTGCTTATCAGTACATTGTCCTGGTTGTATATTGAGCCACGTCAAAGAAGATTTTCTGTTACGACAGACAATAAAGATTTCTGAATCTGAATCTGAATCTGAAATGAATTTTGGTTGTCAAGTGGCTGCTGCCAAATTGTTTGCCTCGCCTTTTAAAAAAGTTTGTTTTCACAAAACAATTTTTGGTTGTCAAGTGGCTGCTGCCAAATTGTTTGCCTCGCCTTTTAAAAAGTTTGTGTTCACAAAATTAATTTTGGTTGTCAGGTGGCTGCTGCCCCTTCCCTCCCCCACTAGCATCCCCACCTCAATACGCTGCTCTCCGCCTGGCTATAGGATGCTCCCCCTCTTGAAGCCGCCCCCATCCCCCGCTGCAGGACACCCCCTCCCTCAACAGCCCACGAGGGCCCCCACCTGAAGAAGCCCCCTCCCTCGGCTGCAGGACGTTTGCCACCAACGGGATGGAAGATTGCAACATTCACGTGATCCGCCCTGTTTTGACTAATGCAATCAACTCGACGTGCATAGAAAATTCCAGAGATTCACGTATGTGAAATTTATTTTCTCATATCGGTCCTAAAAGATTTTCCCCTTATCCATAACTGTGACCCCTTTTTCTGGACTTCTCCAACATCGGGAACAATCTTCCTGCATCTAGCCTGTCCAACCACTTAAGAAAATTGTAAGTTTCTATAAGATCCGCCCTCAATCTTCCAAATTCTAGCGAGTACAAGCCGAGTGAATTAATTTATCTGGGATGGAACATTTTTTTCATGAACTGGGCCAATGGGCGGATTAAAGCGTGATTTATTTCTCAGATAAGTGTGATACACGTTGGTAAACAGGCCAGGGCAGATAATACACATTAAAAAGTAACGCCCTGTGTTGTTTTTAGCAGACTATAGAGACATTGGAATGCAAACATACAGCTCCATGAACATTGCACCAGGGATGGGCAGGGTGGTGACCAAGGTGTTTGACACATTTGCTGGGTCCGTGAGGGTATGAAATACATCATTTGCTACAACTGTACAAGACGCTAGTAAGTTCCACACCTCCAGATTCAGGGACAATTTCTTCCCAGCTGTTCTCGGGCAACTCACTCATATTTTCACAACCAGACAGCAGTGCTGAACTATTATCTACCTTTTTGGTGACCATCGGACTGTACTTGATCAGAGTTTGCTGGCTTTACCTTGCATTAAACGATCTTCCCTTGTCATGTATGTGCACACTGGATATAACCATATAACAATTACAGCACGGAAACAGGCCATCTCGACCCTTCTAGTCCGTGCCGAACACGTATTCTCCCCTAGTCCCATATACCTGCGCTCAGACCATAACCCTCCATTCCTTTCCCGTCCAGATAACTATCCAATTTATTTTTAAATGATAAAAACGAACCTGCCTCCACCACCTTCCCTGGAAGCTCATTCCACACAGCCACCACTCTCTGAGTAAAGAAGTTCCCCCTCATGTTACCCCTAAACTTCTGTCACTTAATTCTCAAGTCATGTCCCCTTGTTTGAATCTTCCTTACTCTCAGAGGGAAAAGCTTATCCACGTCTACTCTGTCTATCCCTCTCATCATTTTAAAGACCTCTATCAAGTCCCCCCTTAACCTTCTGCGCTCCAAAGAATAAAGCCCTAACTTGTTCAACCTTTCTCTGTAACTTAGTTGCTGAAACCCAGGCAACATTCTAGTAAATCTCCTCTGTACTCTCTCTATTTTGTTGACATCCTTCCTATAATTAGGCGACCAAAATTGTACCCCATACTCCAGAATTGGCCTCACCAATGCCTTGTACAATTTTAACATTACATCCCAACTTGTATACTCAATGCTCTGATTTATAAAGGCCAGCACACCAAAAGCTTTCTTTACCACCCTATCTACATGAGATTCAATTTTCAGGGAACTGTGCACAGTTATTCCCAGATCCCTCTGTTCACCTGCATTCTTCAATTCCCTACCATTTACCATGTACGTCCTATTTTGATTTGTCCTGCCAAGATGTAGCACCTCACACTTATCAGCATTAAACTCCATCTGCCATCTTTCAATCCACTCTTCCAACTGGCATAAATCTCTCTGTAGACTTTGAAAAGCTACTTCAATATCCACAACCCCACCTATCTTAGTATCACCTGCATGCTTACTAATCCAATTTACCACACCATCATCCAGATCATTGATGTACATGACAAACAACAGTGGACACAACACAGATCCCTGTGGCACCTCACTAGTCACTGGCGTCCAACCTGACAAACAACCATCCACCATTACTCTCTGGCATCTCCCATTCAGCCACTGTTGAATCCATCTTGCTACTCCACCATTAATACCCAACCATTGAACCTTCTTAACCAACCTTCCATGAGGAACCTTGTCAAAGGCCTTTACTGAAGTCCATATATACAACATCCACTGCTTTACCCTCATCAATTTCCCGAGTAACCTCTTCAAAAAATTCAAGAAGATTAGTCAAACATGACCTTCCAGGCACAAATCCATGTTGACTGTTCCTAATCAGTCCCTGTTTATCCAGATGTTTATATATATTATCTCTAAGTATCCTTTCCATTAATTTTCCCACCACTGACGTCAAACTAACAGGTCTATAATTGCTAGGTTTACTCTTAGACCCCTTTTTAAACAATGGAACAACATGCGCAGTACGCCAATCCTCCGGTACTATTCCAGTTTCCCGTGGATGTGACTTTATTTTCTGCGTATTGGATCGCACGCAAGAAGAGCTTTCGCTGTCGCTCGCTACACGTGACAATAAACTAAACTGAACAACTGAACTGACTGAATTTATAGTACCTTCCCGCTCACCTCCATCCAGGTATCCCAGCCCTCCTTACATAAGAGACAGAGGTTCACTGTCACCTCATCTACTGCATCCTGTATTCCTGGTGATCTCTGGAGCACAATCGTGTGAAAATCCAGAGTCGCTGACCGTTTGGCTGAACACTTGCACTCGGTCCGCCAAGGGCTGCCGGATGCCAACCGTGTTAACTCCTCTTCCCATTCCCATGTTGACCTTTCTGTCCTGGGCCCTCACCGTTGCCAGAGTGAGACCATACACAAACTGGAGGAACAGTGCCTTATATTCCCAACACCATCAATAATAGTAAGATTAAACGAGAATTTACCAGTTTGAAGTTTGATCTTTATTTTATGAGGAGTTACGATGACGGATTACGCGAAGACCCCACCAGCACGCGTGCTCGTCATACTTCAAAGCAGCGGCGTGGAATCACATAAATGGTAATTGAAATAAACATAGTAAAGATAAGGAGAATTAAGATACCAGTTGACCTTTATAATTGAGGGTGGGAGCGGAGGGCACGTAATCCTTCATCGAAACTCCTCATAAAATAAAGATCAAACTTCAAACTGGTAAGTTCTCATTTAATCTTACTATTTTACTTCGGAGTCACGTGAGTGACTACGTGAAGATTTTAAAGCTCTGTGATTTCAAGCCGTGTAACAGTACATGTTTCACTCACTGCCGAAGTCATCCGAGGGAGGAAGGATGTTATCGTAATCAAACATGAATCAGTTTTAAAACAATAACAATATTTATTTTAAACAAAGAAAATAACGCTCCCCCGAGCATAAATTATATATTTGCAGAATTTCAAATCCATTCTGCAAACAGTGCAGGTTTGGCAATCGGCTTATTATAGAACGTTTGGAAACCCCTTTCCTTGGACCACCCCGCGGTTGCCAGGATATGGTCCATTGGCACATCCATACTCCTAGCCGCCGATGTTGCTGCTGCCCTGGTACAGTGAGATGTAAAAACGTCAAT
Organism: Amblyraja radiata; assembly: GCF_010909765.2. Lineage (NCBI taxonomy): Eukaryota > Metazoa > Chordata > Chondrichthyes > Rajiformes > Rajidae > Amblyraja > Amblyraja radiata. The sequence goes on along the minus strand of NC_046000.1, from coordinate 4,809,893 downwards.
ATCTACCCCAGCAGCTCCCAATACCTGTCTGAGCCATCTAGAGATGGTTTGTAACGACACACGACCATGTGGCTTTTTGAAGCTGACCCATAGTGCCTTTTCTCTCTCTCGGGATGCTTTGGTTGTGCTAAGGTATAGCGGCAGATGTGACATGACACATACACGGGGGTCAGGTGGGTACGCCCGGAATTCCATAGTTAGTCCTGTAGTTCCCGGTCCGCTCTGCTTGACCAGCTCCCAGATTGTGAATGTCATTTGGTCAGCTGATATGACCATGTTGGCCAGTCTTAAATGATGCAGGGACTGGACCCTTTGGGCTGAGACTAAAGCCATCAGTATTGCCGTTTTCAGGGTGAGCTATTCCAGAGTCAGGGATCTGGCTGGTGACCATTCCCTTAGAAGTGACAGGACACCACTGACGCCCCAGATCTGGATGTACCTTGGACTAGGGGGGTTGGTATTGAAGATACCTTTCATCAGTTTGGCAACCAGCGGATGTGATCCTATAGACTGTTGTCCTGGTGCCTGCCTCAGATAGGGTGACAGAGCACTGCTGGCAGAATTAATTGTACTGCAACTCAAACCTTCATCGTAGTGAAGGCTGGACAGGAACTCCAGAACGTTTGCTATTGTCGCTGTTCTATATGTTTTCCCTGTTCTTGAATAGTATGCTTTTCACTTCCTGATGCTGGAGAGGTACTGTTTCTTGGTGGACTGTCGGTAAGATGTCGTCATCATGTCCATGGTCCTGTCTGATAGTCCCAGATCCAACAGTGGTCTTTTAACTTCTGCAACCCAACAGATTTATTCTATCATGGCACGGATGGCGTGACAGGGTGGACCAACAGATCTGGTCTACTGGGGATGGCCATGGTGACTCCGTGACCATGTCAAGGACCACAGGGAACCATGTCGGTCCTTGACAGTCGGGTACTACCAAAATACCTGAAGCTGTGTCCATTTGTATTATCCGTAGGAGCCGACTTATGAGGCGGGGGGGGGGGGAGCATAGAAAAAAACAATTTCCCCAATTCAGCGAGAACGCGTCCATCGCTGCTGCCTCAGGGTCTGGTTCCCAAGCGACGTGTGTTGCTAACTGGTGATTCAGTCGGGATGCGAATAGATCAATATCTGGTGTTCCATATCGCTTTGTAATATCAGCAAATACTTTGGGGTTCAACATTCATTCGGTGTTGTCGTTGAATTTTCGTGGCCTGGTGTCTGCCACTGTATTAAGCTTACATGGTAGGTAAGTTGCTGATAGCCAAATATGTTTGTCGACACACCATTGCCAGATTGTGTTGACCAGATTGACAAATGATATCGATTTTATTCCGCCCATATGGTTAATGTAGGCCTCCACTGTGGTATTATCAATTTGTAGGCGGACATGCAAATGGTGCATAGCTGAACAATAAGCTTTTAGCCCATAACACGCACCCTACCTTTCGAAATAATTGATACCCAGTGTCTGTAGTAATGATGATTCTTGTATATTCCATCTACCACCCGTAGTGTTAGTTGCTCCCCAGCCTTGAGCACTGGCATTCGTTTGTACTGTGATTGTTGGGTTATTGATAATGATGGGGCTGGAACTATTCCTAAAAAAATGTTTCCACCATTGTAAGTCTGATATTGCTTTGGCTGGTAATTTCATGGGTCGATGGAAATTACCCTGATGTTGTTTTAGTGCTTGCACCTTTGCTCTTTGTAAGTTTTGGTAATGAAAAGGCCCAACCTGGGTAGCTGGAAATGCTGCTACTAATTTTCCAATTACTCTTGCCACCTGTCGAATAGTTGGTTGATTGGTAACCATCAATTTCTTGCAAGCTTGTACCAATTCTGCTTCTTTTTATTTTGGCAATGTTACAGATATGTGGACTGAGTTAATTGTGAATCCCAGATAGTCCATAGTTGTGGATGGTGTCAACTTTGATTTATCTGCATGGATAACAAACCCCAAAGTTTCAAACAATTGTTTGGTAGCTAACACGGATGACTTAGCTAGTTCCAGGGTTTTGCCCACTATTAAATTGTCATCAAGATATGCCATGACACTTCCGGGTTGAACATGTGTTGAACAGCTGATGTGAGCGTGGCTCCCGATTACTGCTCAAGTCTACTCGTTTATCTTTGCTAAATTTTTTAGATAACCCACTATTAAACACTATGAAGGACTCAAGCCATTATTAAGCATCTGAAACGGTAAGTAAAATGAGCCGTCGAACTAAAACCGCGGGAAAAGACAGTGAAATCTCAAGCAAGAGTGATGCAGCTTTGGCAGCGCTCCCGGAAGCTGGCCTTCAACTACCAGAGGATTTGGAGAGGCTTCGTTCAGCGCTCTTTGCTGATATGACACAAGCGTGGTCGGGATTCCTGAAAAGATGGACGGCTCGGACCCTGTTAAATTTATAACTGAGTTTTTTGAAGAAGTGCTGGGGGCGGATTTCTTCCCAAGACCTCTTATGCTTTCACGTGCCCACCGAATTGGGCCTACACCAACTGACGTCCCGAATATCACGCCATCTAAGCCAAGAGTGTTCCTGGTTCTCTTTCATTACTTGCAGTATAAACATCGTATCATCACCGGACGGAGTCAGGAGCTGTTCTTCCGAGGGCACCGGGTGTTTTTTAATGAGGACTTCAGCGTGGAGCTGGGGAGAAAACGTGCAACTTTTAGGGAAATAAAATCCCTGCTTTACAATAAAGGGGCTCGGTTTGGCCTCCAGTATCCTGCCCGGCTCCAGGTCACTCATGAAGGTAAAGAACACTATTTCAATACACCAGAGAGTGCAAAAACGTTTTACTACTCGCGCTGGGGAGGTGACAGCCGTGAAGAGCAATGACCTTTTAATATATCCATGTGGTATTGGCACGGCCTCCTGCGGCGGTAATCTTTGGAAGATGTGTTTATTCTTCAGTTTAATTTGTGGAATTCGACTGAGCTGAACTGCGATGCTACATATTTTGGGTAGTGAGTCTAGGACTTTTAGCCAGCAAAATGTGAATGTCTATGATTACTCTTTGGGATACAATTTGCACTTCCTTCTTTCTCGTAATGCTTTGCTTGTTCGGGGTTATCATTAGCCTATATATCTTAAAAGTAGAATAAATGACTGTACAACTTTCAAAGAAGGGAGCCACCCTCAATTGGATCAAACATTTTAGTTAGGGAACACTTCGGAAGTTTTTGGTTTTGTAATGCCTGCGATCATCCTCAGTCGGAAAAGAAGATCTCGTTTTTTTGGGTTACATTTTTTTTTGTTATTATAAAGGCATGAGTGCAAGGTTTTGGGGGTAATGGCAGCTCATTCTTTGATTGTTATAAATGCACTCGACTTTCTTTTTTTTGTTACATTTTTTCTCTTCTCTTCCCCCCCCCCCCATTGTGGGCTCTCACATGCAGCCTTCGCGTGGTTTTGGATGGCAGACGATGTATGTATTTTTTGAATCATATTTTGAAATATGGCTAATGGTGATATTGATGGAGGCAATCCTGTGCGGTTTATATCTTTGTATGTAAAGGGGCTTAATCGTCCGGTTAAAAGAGCTAAAGTGTTTTCTCACCTAAAACAACTAAATACAGATATACCACTTTTACAAGAGACTCACTTAAGACTGCACGATCATAATAGACTGTGTAAATCGTGGGTTAGTCAGATTTTTTACTCCAGATTTAATAGTAGGTCCAGGGGTGTGGCAATATTAATCAACAAAACAATACAGTTTACATCGCCTGACGTAGTCAGTGACCCTAATGGCCGGTTTATTATAGTTTCCGGGTGTCTTTTTCAAAAACCTGTCGTTTTAGTGAATGTTTATGTCCCTAATTGGGATGATGTTCACTTTGCAAATAAGGTTCTGTCATTAATACCCGATCTGAACACGCACCAGCTAATTTTTTCGCGAGACCTGAACTGTGCTATTAATCCACTGCTTGATAGATCTAGTTCTAAGGGGACACCTTCTGGTATGGCAACGACCTTCTCACTGTTTATGCAACAAAATGGTTACGTGGACCCCTGGTGATTTCTGAATCCAACTGCTAGACAATTCTCTTTTTTTTTCGCATGTTCACCATTCTTTTTCCAGAATAGACTATTTTTTTTATAGAAAGCCCCTTCATTCCTAGGCTTAAGAAAATTGAATATACTGCTCTAGTAATAGCAGATCACTCACCTGTGATACTGGACCTAGGCTTTCCTTAAATATTAAAGAACAACCTCTTTGGAAACTCTTTTGCTTTCCAATGAAAAATTTTGCAGTTTTGTATCAGCTAACATGGACACATTCCTCGAAATTAATAGAACTGAGTCCGTATCCTGCTCTTTAATTTGGGAAACTTTAAAAGCCTACTTAAGAGGTCAAATCATATCTTATACGTCATACGCCAATAAAGAATGCAAGAAGGATATAGAAACCCTGTTAAAATCCATCTTGACCCTTGATAGGCAATATTCTGAAGCACCCATGAAGTTAGATGTTATTTAAAAACAACATTTTGTTTCAGTAGCAGCCTCCAGAGAAGGATTTAAATATTCGTTTTACACATTGTATATTCAACACGTTTTTGCGACTCTTCCTAACAGACAAAGCAGACCAATTCTTAATGATTTTGTCTCCAATTATCGACTTCTTACAAGCATATGGTGCAAGATAACTGTAGAAATTAACTGTTTCAGGATCG
>NC_046000.1:4742706-4800206 GCF_010909765.2 Amblyraja radiata | reverse complement strand
GAGAAGGTTCGCCAGATTGATTCCTGTTATGTCATGACTTTCATATGAAGAAAGACTGGATGACTCGGCTTGTACTCACTAACATTTAGAAGATTGAGGGGGGATCTTATAGAAACTTACAAAATTCTTAAGGGTTTGGACAGGCTAGATGCAGGAAGATTATTCCCGATATTTGGGAAGTCCAGAACAAGGGGTCACAGTTTAAGGATAAGGGGGAAATCTTTTAGGACAGAGATGAGAAACAAATGTTCACACAGAGAGTGGTGAATCTGTGGAATTCTCTGCCACAGAAGGTAGTTTGGGGCCTGTTCATTGGCTATATTTAAGAGGGTGTTAGATGTGGCCCTTGTGGCTAAAGGTATCAGGGGGTACACAGAGAAGGCAGGTACAGGATACTGAGTTGGATGATCAGCCATGATCATATTGAATGGCGGTGCAGGCTCGAAGGGCCGAATGGCCTACTCCTTCACCTATATTCTATGTGTCTATGTTTCCGCGCTGTGCCTCTAAACTAAACTAGTGTGTGAACGGGCCATCGCTGGTCGGCACGGAATCCATCTTTTCTAAGGGGGACACAAATAATCTTCCTGATGTACTAGTGGCCAGAGCATCCTGGGTGACGGAGGAACTGAACGAAATCCACATTAGGGAGGAAATGTAATTGGGTAGACTGATGGGACTGAAGGCTGATAAATCCCCATGGCCTGGTGGTCTTAAGGAAGTGGCTCTCGAAATTGTGGACGCATTGGTGATAATTTCCCAAAGTTCTATAGACTCAGGATCAGTTCCTGTGGGTTGGAAGGTAGCTAATGTTATCCCGCGTTTTAATAAAGGCGGGAGAGAGAAAACTGAGAATTATAGACCAGTTAGCCTGACATTGGTGGTGGGTAAGATGCTGGAGTCAATTATAAAAATGATATAGCCGCAAATTTGGATAGCAGTAACAGGATCGGTCCGCGTCAGCATGGATTTACGAAGGGGAAATCATGCTTGACTAATCTTCTGGAATTTTTTGAGGATGTAACTAGGAAAATGGACAAGGGAGAGCCAGTGGATGTAGTGTACCTGGACTTTCAGAAAGCATTTGATAAGGTCCCACATAGGAGATTAGTGGGCAAAATTATGGCACATGATATTGGGGGTAGAGTGCTGACATGGATAGAGAAGTGGTTGGCAGACAGGAAACAAAGTGTAGGGATTAACGGGTCCCTTTCAGAACAGCAGGCACTGACTAGTGGGGTGCCACAAGGCTCAGGGCTGGGACCGCAGCTATTTACAACATACATCAAGGATTCAAACTAACATTAGCAAATTTGCAGATGACAGAAAACTGGATGGCAGTGTGAACTGTAAGGAGGATGCTATGAGAATGCAGGGTGACTTAAACAGGTTGGGGGAGTGGGAATATGCATGGCAGGTGCAGTTTAATGCTGGTAAATGGGAGGTTATCCACTTTGGTAGCAAAAACAGGAAGGAAGATTATTATTATTATTTTTTAAAATATTTTTATTAGAAGTGATGTACAATAATATAAGACATAGATAACATATTATATTTCATGTACAGCTTCTTATTTTAAATTTACTAGGATAAAAGAAGAGTAAGGAAAGCAAGAACTATATAGAGAGAGAATATTATATAGCTCGAAAAAGAAAACAAGGTGATGTGAAATAAGCAAAAAGAAAAGGAATCGAGGAGAGCAAACGAAAAAAGAAAAAAAAGAGTGAAATTGAAAGGGATGTGCCTCCATATCTTTACCAACCCCTCACCCGGTCCTGAAACAGTTAATTTCTAAGGTTGTGTTGCACCACGTGCTTGTAATAAGTCGATAAATGGAGCCCGAATCTTTAAGAATTTGTCGGATTTGCCTGATAGGACGAATCTCATATCTTCAAGGTGTAACATTTCTCACATATTTGAAATTCACATTTTGAGTGTCGGTGTGGGTGCACTTCCCCAGAATTTAAGTATGTATTTTTGCCGTTATTACGCCAGAATTAAGTAGACATTCTTGAAACAAGGTCAGCTAACATCCGTCTTCCGTTGATCCGAAGCTGATCAGTTATGTATTGGGGTTCAATTTTATTTTAAATAATTTTGTGAAAATTCCAAAGATTTCATTCCAAATTTTATGAAGTTTTATGCAGGAGACAAAACAGTGTACTATAGTGGCGTTTTGAGATAAGCATTTATCACAGATGGGAGACATTTTATTCAGGTTTGTTTTCGAGTAATATAATCTATGTAACTTTGTAAATTGAATTATGTCGTGTCTTACATTAATCGAGCATTTATGTACATATAGCAAGTGTTTTCCCATTTGTCTTTCGGAATTGTTATAGATAATTCTTGTTCCCAGTCCCTTCTAATTGCTTCTGTGGATTGTATTTCTGTATTAAAAATGATGTTATACAAATATACAAGGCAGATTATTATCTAAATGATGTCAAGTTGGGGAAACGGGAAGTACAACGGGATCTGGGGATCCTTGTTCATCAGTCAAGGAAGGTAAGCAGGCAGGTATTGCAGGCAGTGACGAAAACGAATGGCATGTTAGTCTTTATGCACTGTATGTGGGGGTTAGTGGGTCCTCCATCGCCCGTCTCCAGATGGTACAGAATGCAGCTGTACGTCTTTTAACTGGCACACGTAAACACGAGGACATTTCGCACATTTTAGCCTCACTCCAATGGTTGCCTATTCAGTTTAGGATCCATTTTAAAATTCCTTTATTTGCTTTAAAATCCCTGAATGGTCTTGCCCCGCCCTACCTATCTGAGCTTCTACACCCTTATACACCCGCCCGCTCTCTCAGGTCAGATAATCAGCTGCTCCTGAGTGGGCCTAAAACTAAGCGGAAGCTCAGAGGGGACCGTGCCTTTGTTGTGTCGGCACCCAAATTATGGAACGATCTGCCTCTCCACATTAAACAGGCCTCTTCTCTGTCTGTTTTTAAATCACTTCTTAAAACCCATCTCTTCTCCGTGGCCTTTGATACCCAGTAAGATGTCGACTTTATTTACTTGATTTAATTTCTTATTTTGATTGCTTTTATTGCGTGGCTATTATTTTTACACATGTTTTATGTCTTTTAATTTATTGTTGTATTTCATATGTAATTTTTGCGCCTTATGTGAGCTGTTATCTTATGTTCTGTTATGTTGTCTGTTTATGATGTCTTGTTTATTCTTCTGTACAGTACTTTGGTCAACATTGGTTGTTTTAAAGTGCTTAACAAATAAAGTTGGATTGGATTGGATTTATAACAAGATGAATCGAATATAGGAGCAAAGAGGTCCTTCTGCAGTTGTACAGGGCACTGGTGAGACCACATCTGGAGTGCTGTGTGCAGTTTTGGTCTCCACATTTGAGCAAGGACATTATTGCTATTGAGGGAGTGCAGCGTAGATTCACAAAGTTAATTCCCGGGATGGAGGGGCTGCCATATCCTGAGAGAATGGAGCGGCTGGGCTTGTACGCTCTGGAGTTTAGAAGGATGAGAGGTCACCTTATTGAAACATATAAGATTATTAAGGGTTTGGACACGCTAGAGGCAGGAAACATGTTCCCGGTGTTGGGGGAGTGCAGAACCAGGGGCCACAGCTTAAGAATACGGGTTAAGCTATGCAGACCGGAGATGAGGAAACACTTTTTCACGCAGAGAGTTGTGGGTCTGTGGAATTCTGTGCCCCAGAGGGCGGTGGAGGCCGGTTCTCTGGATACGTTCAAGAGAAAGCTAGATAGGGCTCTTAAAGATAGCGGAGTCAGGGGATATGGGGAGAAGTCAGGAACAGGATACTGATTGTGGGTGAACAGCCATAATCACAATGAATTGCGGTGCTGGCTCGAAGGGCTGAATGTCCGAATCCTGCACCTATTGTCTATTGATTCGGTGGGCCGAATGGCCTGTTTCCGCGCTGTATCTCCAAACTAAACTAAACTCAGGGCCAATTGTCTAGACGAAGTACAAGATTGCACAAATAACCAACAGGAAGGCAAGGACGTTGAAGAAGAGAGGAATTGGGAGCTCGCTACGCCTTTGCACCAATGTGCGTGTCTTGGTTGGTCGAATAGCACGATCCCACGTGGTCAAGATGGCTTCCCTGGCTTCCCCCCAACTCCTTGGACCAGCTAGGCGATATTGGCAAGGTGTACATGGTCCAAAGAAGACATGGTAGGCAAGTCTTGGATCTCGAAGAGCAAGACTCTTGAGGTTGGGTCTGGCATCTATGAGACAGGCTAATTCGTCAGCGTAAGCGATGTAGTCCATCTGGATGGTGTGGCGTTGGGATTTGACGTATCTAGAACAAAGGCAACGCTCAGCTTGGAGGGTCACCTCTTCCTATAGGAGTCCTCAGGAGATCAGAGACTTAGTGACGTCTACAGATGTGTCGTAGAAATAATCTTATCACATGGACCTCAACATACCCTCTCTCACTCTACTCTCATCTCCACCCCTCTCTTAGTCAGGTCTCTGGCAGCGAGAGAGAGCAAGAGAGAGTAAAAAAGAAAGACGAGAGCGGAGGAAAAGAGAGAGAGAGAGGAAAGAGGAGAAGAGGAGAAAAAGAGAGAATAGGAAAAGAGAGGAGAGAGAAGAGAAAAGAGAAAAAAGAAAAAAGAAAGAGAAGGAAGAGAGAGAGAGAGAGAGAGAGGAGAGAAGACGAGAGAATGAGAGAGAGAGAGAGAGAGAGAGAGAAGAGAGAGAGATGAGAGAGAGAGAGAGAGATAGAGAGAGATGGAGAGAGAAGCGAGAGAGATTTAGACTCTCTGCCTCTCTCTCTGCCTCTCTCTCTCTCTCTCTCTCTCTCTCTCTCTCTCTCTCTCTCTCTCTCTCTCTCTCTCTCTCTCTCTCTCTCTCGCTCTCTCTCTCTCTCTCTCTCTCTCTCTCAATCTTTTTTTCCTGTGTATGACTCCACGACTCTCAGAGATGGATGGATATATAATTCTAAGAATTAAGAATCCCTTTACCTGTTCGACATCTTTTCTTTCTTCTCCATTATGTCCGTGATCATATCGGTTGTCGATGGTAGTTTGACATCCCCTGAAAAATTGGAAAAATATATTAAATAATCAGTCATATTAATGATTTAGTGCTAAAGTGCGTCACGGTGGGTGGCGCAGCGGTAGAGTTGCTGCCCCACAGCGCCAGAGATCCGGGTTCCATCCCGACCACGGGTTCTCTCTGTATGGAGTTTGCACGTTCTCCCTGTGACCTGCGTGGGTTTTCTCTGGTGCTCCAGTTTCCTCCCACACTACAAAGGTGTGTAGATTATTTGGCTTCGGTAAAGATTGTAAATTGTCCCCCAGTGTGTGTAGGATAGTGTTAGTGTGCGGGGATCGCTGGTCGGCACGAACTCGGTGGGCCGAAGGGCCTGGTTCCGCGCTGAATCTCCCGTACAAACACCCGTTTCGTTTGGAGATACAGCGCGGAAACACTATCCTACACACACTGGGGGATTATTTACAATCTTTATCAAAGCCAATTGACGTACACACCTTTGGAGTGTGGGAGGAAACCGGAGGCAGGGAGCATATTCCCGATGTTGGGGGAGTCCAGAACCAAGGGCCACAGTTTAAGAATAAAGGGTCGGCCATTTCGACCGGAGATGAGGAAACACTTTTTCACAGTGAATTGTGAAACTGTGGAATTCTCTGACTCGGCGGTGGACGCCGGTTCTCTGGATTATTTCAAGAGAAAGTTAAATAGAGCTCTTAAAGATAGCGGAGTCAGGGGATATGGGGAGAAGGCAGGAACGGGGTACTGATTGTGCATGATCAGCCATGATTACATTGTCGGCACTGGGCGTGAACTCGCTAGCGTTTAGAAGAACGAGGGGGGTAGTGAATAGTGAAAGGCCTTGATAAGGTCGATGTGGAGAGGATGTTTCCTTTAGTGGGAGAGTCTAGGACCAGAGTTCACAGCCTCAGAATTAAAGGACGTTCCATCAGGAAGGGGACGAGGAGGAATTTCTTTAGCCAGAATGTGGAGAATCTGTCGGATTCATTGTCACAGACGGTGGTGGAGGCCACAAGTCAGTGGATATATTTAAGGCAGAGACAGATGGATTGTTGATCAGTGCGGGTGTCAGGGGTTATGCGGAGAATGCAGGAGAATGGGGTTAGGAGGCCACAAGTCAGTGGATATTGAATCAAGTCTTTGAAGCAGCGACCCCCGCACACTAACACACCCGTAGAGAAATACATCCTACCTTTGAAAACCCTTGTAGCCCAGCGAGCCTGTAGTTCTGATAAGGGCATGATGGCGCCCAGTGGTTGAATGAGGCCAATGATACAAAGAGTTGGGTGGGTGATTGCGGGCGGGAACACGAGCTTGTACAGGTCCACCTGGTTATTTTCCACCTTGACCACGGACTCATCCAGGAACGGGTATGAAAACGTATACCCCGTGGCGAAGACCACAACGTCGATTTCTTCAACTGAGCCATCGTCGAAGATAGCTGTCGTCTCGGTGAAACTCTTGACATTGGGTTTGACCAGAACTCTGCCCGAAATGATGCGGTTTGCAAGATCATCGTTGATCGTCGAGTGTTGACGGAGAATGCTGTGATCACGATCAACAATGTTTAGTTTATAGATACAGCGCGGAAACAGGCCCTTCGGCCCACCCAGTCCGTGCCGACCAGTGATCGCCCGTTCACACACTAGATTAGTTTAGAGATACAGCACGGAAACAGGCCGTTTCCCACCGAGTTCGCGCCAACCAACATGCCCCATCTACACTAGTCACACCTGCTGTCCGGGTTTTGCTCATATCCCTCCAAACTTGTCCTATCCATGTCCCTGTCCAAGTCTCCTCATAGTCCCTGCCTCAACTACCTCCTCCGGCAGCTCGTTCCATAGACTTAACACTCTGTTACACAATCGCTCGATGTGTCAATGGCTCTATGATCCAATAGACAACAGACAATAGACAATAGGTGCAGGAAGGGGCCATTCAATGTGATCATGGCTGATCATCCACAATCAGTACCCGGTTCCTGCCTACTCATCATATCCGCTGACTCCGTTATCTTTAAAAGTATCCAGAGAACCGGCCTCCGCCGCCCTCCGAGGCAGATAATTCCACAGACGCACAACTCTCAGTGTGAAAAAGTGTTTCCTCATCTCCATTCTAAATGGCTTACTCCTTATTCTTAAACTGTGGTCCCTGCTTCTAGACTCCCCCGACATCGGGAACATTTCCTGCCTCTAGCGTGTCCAAACCCTTAATAATCTTATATATCTCAAAGTGATCTCCTCTCATCCTTCTAAACTCCAGAGTGTACAAGCTCAGCCGTTCCTTTCTCTCAGCACATGACAGTCCCGCCATCCCGGGAATTGACCTTGTAAACCTACGCTGCACTCCCTCAATATCAAGAATGTCCTTCCTCAAATTAGGGGACCAAAACTGCACACAATACTCCAGGTGTGGTCTCACTAGGGCTATGTACAACTGCAGAAGGACCTCTTTGCTCCTATACTCCTATACATTTTCTGCCACAGAGTGTAGTTGAGGCCAGTTCATTGGCTATATTTAAGAGGGAGTTAGATGTAGCCTTTGTGGCTAAATGGATCAGGGGGTATGGAGAGAAAACAGGTACAGGATACTTAGTTGGATGATCAACCATGATCATTTTGAATGGCGGTGCAGGCTCGAAGGCCCGAATGGCCTACTCCTGCACCTATTTTCTATGTTTCTGTGTTTCTATACCCCACTCCTCTTGGTATGAAAGCCAACAGGCGAAAACTGCACACAATACTCCAGGTGTGGGCTCATTAGGGCCATGTACAACTGCAGTAGGACCTCCTTGCTCCGATACTCAACTCCTCTTGTTATGAGATGTAATGGATGTATGATCATTTCCCGATTAAGTTCTCACCTGTGGCCTGGTTGGAGCCCATAGTTGATATGGTTAAATCTCTTGTTAAATGATCGCTCAAAGAACCATTGCATGATGGGCTGTGGTATGAGATCCTTCAGCAATTGGAACGAACGTCGACTAAAAACCATGTCACATGGGTATCCTTGACTCCCAACTCTGTTCAACACCCAGGACCCTCTCCTAGTGCTCAGAAAAACATGGAAGCAAAATGAATGATATGTGGACAGGTACAACGTGCAGGAGTAACTCAGCTGGTCAGGCAGCATCTCTGTGGAGAACGTGGACAGGTACAAAGTGCTGGAGTAACTCAGTGGGTCAGGCAGCATCTTTGGAGAACGTGGACAGGTACAAGGAGCTGGAGTAACTCCGCGGGTCAGGCTGCATCTTTGGAGAACAAGTATAGGTGACGTTTCGTGTCGAGACAGGAAACATAGATACATAGAAAATAGATGCACAAGTAGGCTATTTGGCCCTTCGAGTCAGCGCCGCAATTCAATAAAATCATGGCTGAGCATCCGCAATCAGTTCCCCGTTCCTGCTTCCGGCATAGACAAATGGTCGGGAACCTTCTTCAGATCAAGTAAAGACACAAAGTGCTGGAGTAACTCAGGAGGCCAGACATCCATGTTCTCCAGAGATGCTGTCTGAGTTACTCCAGCATCTTGAACATATCTTAGGACACAGAATTAGTTTAGAGATACAGTGCGGAAACAAGCCCTTCAGCCCACCCAGTCCGTGCCGTCCAGCGATCGCCCGTTCATACACTAGTTTAATTTAGAGATACAGCGTGGAAACAGGCCCTTCGGCCCACCGAGTCCGTGCCGACCGGGAGCTGTCTGTGTGGAGTTTGCAAGTTCTCCCTGTGACTTCAAGGGTTTTCTCTGGGTTTCTCCGATTTCATCCCACGTCCCAAAGAAGTGCGGGTTAGGAGGTTAATTGGCCTTCTATAAAACTGCCCCTGAGTATGTATTGAGTGGAAGAGAAAGCGCGATAAAATTGAAGCAGTGTGTGTACGGGCGATCGCTGGTCGGCTAGCACGGACTGGGTGAGCCGAAGTGCCATTTTTCGCTCTGTATCTCCGAACTAAACTAACTGAGACAATTCACAAGAATTTGTTTTCCAAGTACAAGGACCCAATTGTGTTTGCAATCAGGTAAACATTGCTCATTAACTTGCAACATATAACATTATCTCAAATATTGACTCTGGTACAAACATTGAAATCTCTGATGGAAATACAGAGATAGATAGATTGTTGATCAGTGCGGGTGTCAGGGGTTATGGGGAGAAGGCAGGAGAATGGGGTTAGGAGATATGAGAATTGGGTTAGGAGATAGATCAGCCATTATTGAATGGCGGAGTAGACTCGATGGGCCGAATGGCCGAATTCTGATCCAATCTCCTATGACTTTATGACCCGCTGAGTTACTCCAGCACTTTGTCTAGGCCGGAAGCAGGAACGGGGTACTGATTGTGAATGGTCAGCCAAGATCATATTGAATGGCGGTGCTGACTTGAAGGGCCGAATGGTCTACTTGTGCACCTATTTTCTATGTGTCTATGTTTCTATGTTTCCTCTCTGCCAACCGATTTTCTATTCATGTCAGTACTCTTCTCCCAGTACATGTGCTCTAATCTTGCAAGCTGTAACGGTCCTGCCATCCCGGGAATTAACCTGGTGAACCTACGCTGCACTTCCTCAATAGCATGAATGTCCTTCCCCAAATTAGGGGACCAAAACTGCACACAATACTCCAGGTGTGGTCTCACCAGGGTCCTGATGTTCTAGATGTTTGGGGAGTCCAGAACCAAGGGCCACACACAGTTTAAGAATAAGAGGGCGGTCGTTTAGGACTAAGATTAGGAGACACTTTTCCAATCGGAGAGTTGTGAATCTGTGGCCATTTAGGAATGAGATGAGGATAAACTTTTCCACCCAGAGAGTTGTGAATCTGTGGCTATTTAGGACTGAGATGAGGATACACCTTTCCACCCAGAGAGTTGTGAATCTGTGGGATTATCTGCCACAGAATGCAGTGGAGGCCAATTCACTGGATGCTTTCAAGAGAGAGTTAGATTTAGCTCTTGGGGCTAACGGGATCAAGGGATATGTGAAGAAGGCAAGAACGGGGTATTGATTGTGGATGATGAGCCATGATCACAGTTGGCTGGAAGGGCCGAATGGCCGACTCCTGCACCTATTGTCTATGTTTCGATGGTTCGATGCATGGGTACCTTTAACTAGGCCGTATCCCTCATTTTGTTACGCACCTGTTTTGCAGTTTTGCTGATTTCGACGGAAATATTCGCTCCAGAATTCCCGATCCCAATCACAACGACACTTTCCTTCAAATAATTGAGGATCCTTGTATTCCTTGCTGTGGATATATCGGCCTTTTAAAGATGTTATGCCTGGAATCATCCGAGAACATTGAGAACATCAGTGGTTGAGTCACAGTTGGATAAAGTGTGGAAACAGGCCCTTCAGCCCCTACCGGCCAACCTACGCTGGGCTCCCTCAATAGCAAGAATGTCCTTCCTCAAATTAGGAGACCAAAACTGCACACAATACTCCAGGTGTGGTTTCACTAGAGCTCTGTACAACTGCAGAAGGACCTCTTTGCACCTATACTTAACTCATCTTGTTATGAAGGCCAACATGCAAAAACTGCACACAATACTCCAGGTGCGGTCTCATCAGGGCCCTGTACAACTGCATAATGACTTATTTGCGCCTATCCTCAACTCCTCTTGATATGAAGGACAACATGTCATTCGCTTTCTTCACTGCCTGCTGTACCTGCATGCTTACTTTCAGTGACTGATGAACAAGGACCCCCAGATCCCGTAGTACTACCACTTCTCCCAACTTGACACCATTTAGATAATAATCTGCCTTGCTGGTTTGGCCACCAAAGTGGATAATCTCACATTTATTCACATACAACTGCATCCGCCATGCATCTGCCCACTCACACAACCTGTGTAATCGGACACCTTGGTATCATTACATTTTACAAACCTACAAATCTGTAGATGTTTGGAGTGTGGGGGAAAACCGGAGTTATGGACACGCCAAAATGAGTTCAGGATTTAACAAAGCGAATGGCATGTTGGTCTTAATAACAACAGCAGTTGAGTATAGGAGCAAAGAGGCCCTTCTGCAGTTGTACATGGGCCTAGTGAGACCACATCCAGAGTATCGTGTGCAGTATTGATCTCCAAATCTTTGGTCTCAATTCTTGCTGTTGATGCTTTTAAGAGCGAGTTAGACGGAGCTCTTGAAGATTGTGGTGTCAGGGTATATGGGGAGAAGGCAGGGACGGGGTACTGATTGTGGATGTTCAGCCATGATCACAGTGGCATATTCCTGCGCCTATGATCTATTGAACAGTTGCAATTTGGTTCAGGGTGGTGAGTGTATGGAACGAGCTGCCAGAGGATGTAGTTGAGGCTGGGGCTATCATAACACTTGGACAGATACATGCATAGGACAGGTTTGGAGGGATATGAGCCAAACAGCAGGTGGGACTAGTGTAGATAGGGCATGTTGGCCCGTGACGCCAAGTTGGGCCAAAGGGCTTGTTTTCACACTTTATGTGTATTTGGCTCAATAGCTTTATTGGCATCTGACATCAATGAGGAAATATTTGTACGTGTTAATGCTTGAGATAATGTTATATTTTGCAAGATAATGAGCAATGTTTACCTGAATAAATATTTACCTGATTGCAAACAGAATTGGGGCCTTGTACTTGGAAAACCAACTCTTGTGAAATGTCACAGTTAGTTTAGTTCAGAGTTGCAGACCGGAAACAGGCCCTTCGGCCCACCATGTCCGTGCCGACCAGCGATCGCCCGTTCACACACTAGTTTAATTTAGAGATACAGCGCGGAAACAGTCGAAGCCTGCCACAACCTCTCACTGTAGCTCAGGCCCCTTGAGTCCCGGCAACATCCTCGTAAATCTTTCCTGAACCATTTCTAGTTTGACGACATCTTTCCTGTAACACGGTGCCCAGAACTGAACATAATATTCTAAATGAGATCTCACCAACAGCGTGCAACTGCAACGTGACCTCCCAACTTCTAGACTCAATACTCTGGCTGATGAAGGCCAAAATGCCCAAAGCCTTGGTGACCACCTTATCTACCTGTGACTGAAACTTCAAGGATCCATGCACCTGTACTCCTAGATCCCTCTGCTCTACAACACTACCCAGAGGTCTACCAATCACCGTGTAGGTCCTGCCCTTGTTAGACGTCCCAAAATGCAACATCTCACACTTCTCTGTACTAAATGTCATTTATTCCATGTCCTCTGATGCTCGATTCCTCTACTCTGGGCAAGAGACCGAGACAGAGACAGAGACAGAGACAGAGACAGAGACAGAGACAGAGACAGAGACAGAGACAGAGACAGAGACAGAGACACACACACACACACACACACACACACACACACACACACACACACACACACACACACACACACACACACACACACACACACACACACACACACACACACATACAACACACACAACACAAACACACACACACAACACACACAAACACACCAACATACACCACCCACCACCACACAAACGACAAACACACAACATCAACACACACCACACACACAAAAACACAAACATACACAACAAACAACAAACAACAAACACACCACCACAACACACAGACACGCACACCAACACACAACAAACACACACACCAAATACACAACAAACACACAAAACACAAAAACACACACAAAACAACACACACACACACACACACAACACACACATACAAACACACACCACACACACACACACACATCCACGCACACCAACACACACACACCACACACACACCACATACACATACACATACACACACACACACATATACACACACACACCACCCACACACACACACACACCACACACACACACGTACACACCACACACACACACACACCACACACACACACACAGCACACACACACTCACACCACACACACCGCGCACACAGCACACACAGCACACACACCCACACACACATCAGACACACACACACTCACACCACACACACCGCGCACACAGCACACACAGCACACACACCCACACACACATCAGACACACACACACACACCACACACACACACACAAACCACATAACACACGCACGCACACACACACACACACACACACACACACACACACACACACACACACACACACACACACACACACACACACACACACACACACACACACACACACACACACACACATATACACACACACCCATACAAACACACCACACACACACAAAGACACACACACCCACACGCAGACACACACCACACACACACTCACACCACACGCACTCCACGCATACACACTCACACCGCACACACTACACACTCACACACACACCACACACTCGCACAAATCACACACACAATCACACACACCCACTCACACACACTCACACACATTCTCTTTCACACACATACACCACACACTTACACCCACAAACACACCACACACTCACACACACCAAACATTCTCACACAAACACAGCACACACCACACACACACTTACACACTCACACAAAGACAGCACACACACACACACACGCACGGACGCACACACGCACGCACGCACGCACACACACACACACACACACACACAAACACGCACGCACGCATGCTCTCTCTGACACACACACACACACACACATATGATGAAAGAATGTGTCGACTGGGCCTTTATTCACTGGAAAGATGAGAGGGGATCTTAGAGAAACATATAACATTCTTAAGGGATTGGACAGGCTAGAGGCAGGAAACATGTTCCCCATGTTGGGGGAGTCCAGAACCAGGAGCCACACAGTTTATGATTATGGGATCGACCTTTTAGTTCTGAGATGAGGAGGAACCTTTCCACCCAGAGGGTTGTGAATCTGTGGGATTCTCTACCACGGAAGGCAGTGGAGGCCAATTCACCGGATGTTTTCAAGAGAGAGTTATGCCCCTGTCCCACTTAGGAAACCTGAACGGAAACCTCTGGATACTTTGTGCCCCACCGAAGGTTTCCGTGCGGTTCCCGGAGGTTGCAGGTGGTTGCCGGAAGTTGCAGGTAGTGGAAGCAGCTAGGGAGACTGACAAAAACCACCGGGAACCTCAGGGAACCGCACGGAAACCTTGGGTGGGGCACAACGTTTCCAAAGGTTTCCTTTCAGGTTTCCGAAGTGGGACAGGGGAATTAGATTTAGCTCTTAGGTCTAACAGAAACACTGGTTATGGGGAGAAAGCAGGAAGGGGGTATTGATTGTGGATGATCAGCCATCATAATATGGAATGGCTCGAAAGGCCGAATGGCCTACTCCTGCACAAAATGCTGCATCTCTGATGAACGTGGACAAGTACAAAGTGCTGGAGTAACTCAGCGGGCCAGGCAGCATCTCTGTGGAGAACGTGGACAGGTACAAAGTGCTGGAGTAACTCAAAGGGTCAGACAGCATCTCTGGAGAGACGTTTCGGGTGGAGACACTTCTTGTATGTGCGCATATATATAACACACACACACGTACACAGACCACACATATGATTTTTAAACTCGATCTACACATACCTTCAGGCGAATGTATTTCATTAGATTGAAGTTCTCAGCGTAAGCCCTGAAGTAACGAAAGATTTTTGAATTGTGCATGAAGTTGGGATAATCATCAGGAATCGGGAAATCGCTGAAACACATCATCTCTTTGGAGGTATTTATGATCAACGTCTTATAAATACCTGGATGCTCGTTGGAGGAGTTCTCCTGATCAAAGGATTCACAGAGTCAGAGTGATACATCACGGAAACATGCCCTTCGACCCAACTTGCCCATACCGGCCAACATGTCCCATCTACACTAGTCCCACCTGCTCGATTTTGGCCCATATCCCTCCAAACATGCCCTATCCATGTACCTGTCCAAGTGTTCTGATTGTCCTCGCCTCAACTACCTACTCCGACAGCTCATTCCACACACCCACCACACTCTGCCATGTATCTGCCCACTCCCCACTCCCCCAACCTGTCCAGGTCACCCTGCATTCTCATAGCACCATCCTCACAGTTCACACTGCTACCCAGCTTTGTGTCGCCTGCAAATTTGCTAATGTTACTTTGAATCCCTTCATCCAATTCATTGATGTATATTGTAAATAGCTGCGGTTCCAGCACCGAGCCTTGCGGCACTCCACTAGTCACTGCCTGCCATTCTGAAAGAGACCCCTTATTCCCTATTCTTTGTTTCCTGTCTGCCAACCAATTCTCTATCCATGTCAGCACTACCCCCAGGTCAGTGGTGTAATATATTTAAGGCAGAGATAGATAAATTGTTGATTAGTGCGGATGTCAGGGGTTATGAGGAGAAGGCAGGATAATGGGGTTAGGAGGGAGAGATAGATCAGCCATGATTGAATGGCGGAGTGGACTTGCCCGGTGGCAGAGGGAATGAGAGGGTGTGACCGGGGTAGAGTTTGGATCTTGTTTTAGCTGCTGGCCTTGCGGAGGCAGGCGTAGTTACCTGGTAGTTCCAAAGTCCACCAATATCGTTGCTCCTTTCAAAGCAGGTCGGCTGTAAGCCTTGATCAAGGCAACACTTTACAGATGGTAATCCACTCGCTCCGGCCCCAATAATCGCAATGCGCTTTGTATTCTTCATCTATGGAACCGAAGATTCAATATCGTTACAGCAGCTTCGAGTCATAGAGTGATGCAGTGTGGAAACAGGCCCTTCAGCCAACGCCAGCCAACATGCCCCATCTATACTGGTCCCAGAGTCACGAAAACAGGCCCTTCGGCCCAACTTACCCACAGCGGCCAACATGCCCTATCTACACTAGGCATAGAGTGATACAGTGTGGAAACAGACCCTTCGGCCCAACAGCCACACCGGGCAACATGCCCCATCTACACTAGTCTTGAGTGAGTATGTTATTGCTTTAATGTGTATAAATATCTGAGATTTCGCATATAGCGTGAGGTGTGGAAATTTGTGAATGAATGTCACAGGAAGAGGATGTGGAGTGAGTTTAAGACGTACTTGTTTGTGGAACCGGTTCTGGGTGAACTAATCCTATAATTCAGATGAAATAGGATGTCATTGAATGAGCTCGCTTATTTACCTGATAAATCTTTGTGGAGTCTCATGTGTTTTAAAATAGACAATAGACATTAGACGCAGGAGGAGGCCATTCAGCCCTTCGAGCCAGCACCACCATTCAATGTGATCACGGCTGATCATCCACAATCAGTACCCCGTTCTTGCCTTCTCCCCATATCCCCTGACTCCGCTATTTTTAAGAGCCCTATCTAGCACTCTTCTGAAAGCATCCAGATAACCTGCCTCCACCTCCCTATGAGGCAGAGAATTCCACAGATTCACAACTTTGTGAGAAAAAGTGTTTCCTCGTGTCCGTTCAATAGGCTTAACCCTTGTTCTTAAACTGTGTGGCCCCTGGTTCTGGACTCCCCAAACATCGGGAACGTATTTCCTGCCACTTTTAATAAGGGAGGGAATAACGGCAATAGAGAGGAAGGATATTGCGTTGAAGGATCAGGATAGTGAAACAGCTTGGGTACAGATAGAGAATAACAAGGGGAAAAAAACACTAGTGGGTGTAATTTATAGACCTCCAAATAGCTGTGACGCTGTTAGTCAGAACATAAATCTGCAAATAGTTGACGCATGTAAAAAGGGAACTGCTGTAATCATGGGGGACTTCAATTTTCATATTAATTGGGCAAACCAAACTGGGCAGGGTAGACTAGAGGAAGAGTTTATAGAATGTATTAGAGACGGGTTCCTAGAACAGTATGTCACAGAACCGACAAGGGGGGAGGCAATCTTGGATCTGGTCCTGTGTAATGAAGCAGGATTGATTAAAAATGTCATAGTTAGGGACTCGTTGGGAACAAGTGACCACAATATGGTCGAATTCCATATTCAAATAGAAGGGGAGCAGGTTGAAACTCAGGCTAGGGTGCTTAGTCTAAATAAGGGGGATTATGAAGGTATGAGGACTGAGCTGATCAAAGTTGACTGGGATAGCAGACTCAAGAATAAGACGGTACATGAGCAGTGGTGTACGTTTAAGGATCTACTGTATAACCTTCAAGAAAAATGTATTCCTATGAAGAAAAAAAGGGGTAAGGGTAAGAACAGTCAGCCATGACTCAGTAAAACTATAAAGGATAGTATTCGGCTGAAGGCAAGGGCATATAAGGTAGCCAGAGATAGTGGGAGGGTAGAGGATTGGGAAGCATTTAAAGGTCAGCAAAGAATAACTAAGAGATTAATTAAGACGGGGAAAATAGACTATGAAAGGAATTTAGCGAACAACATAAAAACTAATAGTAAGAGTTTTTATAGCTATATAAGAAGAAAAAGGGTGGCTAAGGTGAACGTTGGTCCATTGGAGGGTGAGACTGGAGAGTTGTTGGTGGGGAACATGGAAATGGCAAAGGCATTAAACGAGTATTTTGTATCAGTCTTCACTATAGAAGACACAAAAAATATTCCAACGCTGGATAAACAGGGGGCGGTAGGAATGGAGGAGCTAAATACTATTAAGATCACCAAGGAGGTGGTATTAGGGAAATTAATGAGACTGAAGGAGGATAAATCCCCTGGGCCTGATGGATTACATACAAGGGTCTTGAGGGAGATAGCGGTGGGGATTGTGGATGCATTGGTGATAATTTTCCAAAACTCCCTGGAGGCAGGAACGGTCCCAGTGGATTGGAAAATGGCCAATGTAACACCTATATTTAAAAAAGGAAGTAGACAGAAGGCGGGTAACTATAGACCGGTTAGTCTAACATCGGTGGTGGGTAAAATGTTAGAGACAATTATTAAAGAAACACTAACGGGGCACTTGGATAAACATGACTTCATCGGACAGAACCAGCATGGTTTTGTGAAGGTGAAATTCTGTTTAACGAATCTGCTCGAATTCTTTGAGGAAGTAACAACCCGGGTGGATAAAGGGGAACCGGTGGATGTGGTATACTTGGACTTCCAAAAGGCTTTTGACAAGGTGCCACATAAGAGACTATTGCTAAAAATAAAAAATTATGGGATTGGGGGTAATATATTAGCATGGGTAGAGGATTGGCTGACAAATAGGAAGCAGAGAGTGGGGATAAATGGTTCATACTCGGGATGGCAACCGGTAACTAGCGGGGTTCCGCAAGGGTCGGTGCTGGGACCCCAGTTGTTCACAATTTATATAAATGATTTGGAGGAGGGAACCAAGTGTAATATATCAAAATTTGCGGACGATACAAAAATGGGAGGAAAAGTTGGGGATGAGGAGGATAGGAAGAGTCTGCAAATGGATATAGATAAGCTAGGTGAGTGGGCAACAACTTGGCAGATGTAATTTAATACTAATAAATGTGAAGTCATTCACTTTG
The DNA here is from genome assembly GCF_010909765.2 of Amblyraja radiata. NCBI lineage: Eukaryota > Metazoa > Chordata > Chondrichthyes > Rajiformes > Rajidae > Amblyraja > Amblyraja radiata. Next base: position 4,781,842 of record NC_046000.1, on the reverse strand, counting down.
GGAAAAAAAATGATAGGGCAAGTTATTTTCTAAATGAGGAGGAGCTGCGTTGTAATGCAACGCAAAGGGATCTAGGGGTATTAGTACATGAATCACTAAAGGTCAGTATGCAGGTGCAGCAAGCAATCAGGAAGGCTAATGGAGTTTTGGCCTTTATTGCTAGGGGGATTGAGTATAAAAACACGGAGGTCTTGCTGCAGCTGTACACAGTATTAGTGAGACCACATTTGGAATACTGTGTACAGTTCTGGGGTCCATACTTAAGGAAGGATGTACTAGCCCTGGAGGCAGTGCAGCGAAGGTTTACAAGATTGATTCCTGCAATGAGGGGATTGACATATGAGGAAAGGTTAAGTAAGCTGGAGCTCTACTCTTTGGAGTTTAGGAGAATGAGAGGCGATCTCATTGAAACATATAAGATCGTGAGGGGCCTTGATCGGGTGAATGCACCGAGGATGTTCCCAATGATCGGGGAAACTAGAACTAGGGGACATAGTTGCAGAATAAGGGGGGGCTCTTTTAAAACTGAGATGAGGAAGAACTTCTTCACCAAGAGGGTGGTTAATTTATGGAATTCACTGCCCCAGGGAGCAGTGGAAGCAGAAACGTTAAATATGTTTAAGTCTAGAATAGATGGTTTTTTTAGCTGCCGAGGGGATAAGGGGCTACGGGGAGAGGGCAGGGATATGGACCTAGGTATGGTTAGTATAGTAAGACCTGAGTGATCTCCTGGACAAGTGTCGATCGCCTGGATTGGGGTCGGAGAGGAATTTCCCGGATTTTTTTTCCCGAATTGGACCTGGGTTTTTATCCGGTTTTTTGCCTCCCCCAGGAGATCACGCGGTTCTTGGGGTGGAGAGGGGTGATAGCGGTATGAAGGGGAGGGTAGTGTCTTGTGTTCTGTGTCTTGTGTCTACTGTTTGTGGGTAAGTGTGTCTGTTTAGTGTTCAGCCATGAGCGAATGGCGGTGCGGGCTCGACGGACCTGGTGGTCTACTCTCGCACCTACTTTCTATGTTTCTATGTTTCTAGCGTGTCTAAACCCTTAACAATCTTATATGTATCAATAAGATATCCACTCATCCTTCTAAACTCCAGAGTGTACAGGCCCAGCCGCTCCATTCTCTCAGCATATGACAGTCCCGCCAACCTGCGAATTAACCTGGTGAAGCTACGTTGGGCTCCCGCAATAGCAAGAATGTCCTTCCTCAAATTTGGAGACCAAAGCTGCACACAATACACCAGGTGTGGTCTCATTAGGGTCCTGTACAACTGCAGAAGGACATCTTTGCTCCTGTACTCAACTCATCTTGTTATGAAGGTCAACAAGCCAAAATTGCCCACAATACTATAGGTGTGGTCTCATCAGGGCCCTAAAAGTTCGTGTCTCTTTAAGAAGTTGGTGTTGTACGGGCGTTGAGCCTGGGACAAACACATTTTCTTTTCCTTTGCTCTTTGAAAATGCATTAGCTATCTATGTGGAAATTAACTGTGTATTCCCTGACTTATCGACATTGATTAAACAGCGGATGTAGCTCAACAAAGAGACTGTTCATTTTATTCGCCACAAAACTTAACATTAGGATTGGTGACCTTGCAATAGAAACATAGACATAGAAATTAGGTGCAGGAGTAGGCCATTCGGCCCTTCGAGCCTGCACCGCCATTCAATATGATCATGGCTGATCATCCAACTCAGTATCCCGTACCTGCCTTATCTCCATACCCTATGATCCCCTTAGCCACAAGGGCCACATCTAACTCCCTCTTAAATATAGCCAATGAACTGGCCTCGATTACCTCTGTGTCAGAGTGTTCCAGAGATTCACCACTCTCTGTGTGAAAAAGGTTCTTCTCATCTCGGTTTTAAAGGATTTCCCCCTTATCCTTAAGCTGTGACCCCTTGTCCTGGACTTCCCCAACATCGGGAGCATTCTTCCTGCATCTAGCCTGTCGAATCCCTTAAGAATTTTATAAGTTTCTATAAGATCCCCTCGCAATCTCCTAAATTCTAGAGAGTATAAACCAAGTCTATCCAGTCTTCCTTCATAAGACAGTCCTGACATCCCAGGAATCAGTCTGGTGAACATTCTCTGCATTCCCTCTATGGCAATAATGTCCTTCCTCAGATTTGGAGACCAAAACTGTACGCAATACTCCAGGTGTGGTCTCACCAAGACCCTGTACAACTGCAGTAGTACCTCCCTGCTCCTATACTCAAATCCTTTTTGCTATGAAAGCTAACATACCATTCGCTTTCTTCACTGCCTGCTGCACCTGCATGCCTACTTTCAATGACTGGTGTACCATGACACCCAGGTCTCGCTGCATCTCCCCTTTTCCTAGTCGGCCACCATTTAGATACTAGTCTGCTGTCCTGTTTTTGCCACCAAAATGGATAACCTCACATTTATTGTCGGTATTTTAAGTTTGATTTATTCGTATTTCTTACGTTTGAATTGAATTCAAGAGAGATCTGGATTGCACTGGCCACGTGAAATTCAGACTGAGGTGTTGGATGGGAATTGGGAATACTTTTTAAATTGTTTTTCTTTATAATGACATATTTAAAGGTTCTGCAGTTGCATAGGGCTCTGGTGAGACCACATCTGGAGTACTGTGTACAGTTTTGGTCTCCTAATTTGAGGAAGGACATCCTTGTGATTGAGGCCGTGCAGCGTAGGTTCACGAGATTGATCCCTGGGATGGCGGGACTGTCATATGAGGGAAGATTGAAAAGACTAGGCTTGTATTCACTGGAGTTTATAAGGATGAGGGGGAATCTTATAGAAACATATAAAATTATAAAAGGACTGGACAAGCTGGATGCAGGAAAAAAGTTCCCCATGTTGGGCGAGTCCAGAACCAGGGGCCACAGTCTGAGAATAAAGGGGATGTCATTTAAGACTAAGGTGAGAAAACACTTTTCACCCAGAGAGTTGTGAATTTGTGGAATTCCCTGCCACAGAGGGAAGTGGAGGCCAAGTCACTGGATGGATTTAAGAGAGAGTTAAAGCCCTGTCCCACGATGCGAGTTCATTCCAAGAGCTCTCCCGAGTTTGCCCTGATTCGAACTCGGAGATTTACGGTAATGGACATGTTGAAAAATCTTCACGAGTCTTCCCGTGCTTACCTGCCGTTATCGAGTATTATGAGCCGCGAAGAGACATCCCCGAGCTCCGACGTACCCGCTAAGTTCATTCTCCGTGCTTACTACGAGTTAAATGGGAGGGGAGGCGAGAAGGAGAGGAGAGCGAGAGAGAGGGAGAGAGAGAGAGAGAGAGAGAGAGGGAGAGAGAGAGAGAGAGAGAGAGAGAGGGGGAGAGAGGGAGAGAGGGAGAGAGAGAGGGAGAGAGAGAGAGAGGAGAGAGAAAGAGATAGAGAGAGCTGAGAGAGAAGAGAGAGAGACAGAGAGAGAGAGGAGAGAGAGGAGATAGAGAGAGAGAGGGGAGAGAGAGAGAGAGAGAGAAGGAGAAAATAGAGAGATAGAGAGAGAGAGAGAGAAAGAGAGAGGGAGAGGGAGAAGAAGGAGAAAATAGAGAGAGGGAGAGAAGGAGAGGAGAGAGAGGCAGAGATAAGAGCGAGAAGAGAAGACCGCTCTCTCTCTCTCTCTCTCTCTCTCTCTCTCTCCCTCTCTCTCTGTGTCTCTCTCTCAGTGTCTCTCTGTCTCTCTCTATCTCTCTCTGTCTCTCTCTCTCTCTCTCTCTCTCTCTCTCTCTCTCTCTCTCTCTCTCTCTCTCTCTCTCTCTGTGTGTCTCTCTCTCTCTCTGTCTCTCTCTATATCTCTCCCTCTGTCTCTCTCTCTCTCTCGCTCTCTCTCTCTCTCTCTCTCTCTGACTCTCTGTCTCTCTCTCCCCCTCCCTCTCTGTCTCTTTAACTATGTTTATCTCTGTCTCCCTCTCTCTCTCTCTCACTGTCTCTATATCTGTCTCTCTCTCTCTCTGTCCCTCTCTCTATGTCTCTGTCTCTCTCTCACGGTTTCTCTCTGTCTCTCTCTTCCTGTCTCTCACTTTATTTTCCCCTCTGTCTTTGTCTCTCGCTATCTCTCCCTCTCTGTTTCTCTCGCTATCTCTCTCTGTCATTTCTCTCTCTGTCTCTCCGTTTCCATCTCGCTCTGTCTCTCTCTCTGTCTCTCTCTTGTTCTCTCTCTCTTTCTCTCTCTATATATATCTCTCTCTCTCACACTCAGTCTGTCTCTGTCTCTCTCTGTCTCCGTCTCCGTACCCTCTCCACCTCTGTTTCTCTGTTTCTCTCTTTCTCTCTCTGATTTGCTCACTCTCTCAACACAAACATACTCACGCTCACACACCTGCACCTGCAGTTCCTTCCTACATAAACTAAACTGGTGTGTGGACGGGCGATCGCTGGTCAGCACGGACTCGGTGGGCCGAAGGAAGGGCCTGTTTCCGCGCTGTATCTCTAAATTAAACTCACCACAGATATATTAAAAATGCAGCTTACGTTTTCGTGGTTTTGCTCCTCAGTTGTGTCGGGTTTTCACGTCCGAAGTTCAACTTAACTGTTGTGTTCTGTCTAAATAGTTACACTAAGCAAAATTTGGAATGTAATTTGTAAGTGTTAACTTAGCACCACAAATTAGTGACTCATCAACGTTTCTCCCCTATTTTGAGATAGAATTATTAATTATTCAGTTCCTATTGAATGTTAAACTTACGTTAATGTTCGTCAGTCCTAGCAGCAGAATTAGGCCATTCGGCCCATCGAGTCCACTCCGCCATTCACTCACGGCTGCTCTAAGTCTCCCTCCTAACCCCATTCTCCTGCCTTCTCCCCATAAACAATGACACCCGCACTAATCAACAATCTATCTGTCTCTGCCTTAAACATATCCACTGACGTGGCCTCCACCGCCGTCTGTGGCAACGAATCCCACAGATTCACCACCCTCTGGCTAAAGAAATTCCTCCTCGTCCTTTAATTCTGAGGCTGTGCCCTCTGGTCCTAGACTCTCCCACTGGTGGAAACATTCTCTCTAAATCCACTCCATACAGGCCTTTCACTATTCGGTGAAGTCTCAATGAGGTGCCCCCCACCCCCCTCCCCCAATCTTCTAAACTCCAGCGAGTACAGGCCCAGCGCCGACAAATGCTCATCGTACGTTAGTTAACGCACTCATTTCTGTGATCATTTTGATTCTTTAGTTTAGAGATAGAGCACGGAAACAGGCCCTTCGGTCCACCGAGTGTGCCGATCAGCGATCCCCGCACACTAATACTATCACCCACACACACACACACACACACACACACACACACACACACACACACACGCACGCACGCACGCACGCACGCACGCACGCACGCACGCACGCACGCACGCACGCACGCACACACACACACACACACACACACACACACACACACACACACACACACACACACACACACACTTTAGTGGCTAAAGGGATCAGGGGGTATGGAGAGAAGGCAGGTACAGGATACTGAGTTGGATGATCAGCCATGATCATATAGAATTTTGAAAATTGAGGGGGGATCTTATAGAAACTTACAACATTTTAAGGGGTTTGACAGGCTGGATGCAGGAAGATTGTTCCCGATGTTGGGGAAGTGCAGAACAAGGTGTCACAGTTTAAGGATTCCCCCCACAAACCAAAGACGTACAGGTTTCTAGGTTAATTGGCTTCAGCAAAATTGTAAATTGTGTGTGTGTAGATTAGTGTCAGTGTGCGGGGATCACTGGTCGGCACGGACTCGGTGGGAAAGGGCCTGTTTCCACGCTCTATGTCTAAAATAGTGTGTGAACGGGCGATCGCTGGTCGGCACGGACTCGGTGGGCTGAAGGGCCTGTTTCCGCGCTGTATGTCTAAACTAAACTTAAACCCAAATTATAATTATTTTCCGTTTCAGAGGAGGCATCGAAGCGGAGTAAGAAGGATTAGCGGGAAGTGTGGAAAAGCAGTTTGGAGGAGAGGGGGAATATATTTACACCCACAGATCGCAGAGAAAAGATTCAGAGGTCATCCACTTTTCTGATTGTACATTGCGTCAACCTGGTTTTCTGGCTAGGGATTCGGGACTGGGAACACTCGCACGGAGAACGCAGAGTGTGTCGGAAAGGGATTTTCCTCTCGGCAATATTCGCTGCTTGGATGTGCTACTGAAAGTAAGCATGCAAGTAGGTACAACAGGCAATGAAGAAACCTCATGGCAAGGTGGCCTTGATTGTGAAAGGAGTGGAGTTTAGGTGAAGAGGAATCGAATATAGGAGCAAAGATGTCCTTCTGCAGTTGTACTAGTGAGACCACACATGGAGTATTGTGTTCAGCTTTGGTCTATTGTCCTTCATAACAAGATGAGCTGAGTATCGGAGCAAATAGGTCCTTCTGCAGTTGTACAGGGCCCTAGTGAGACCATACCTGGAGAATGTGTGCAGTTTTGGTCCCCTAATTTGAGGAAGGACATTCTTGCTATTGAGGGAGCCCAGCGTAGTTTCACCAGGTTAATTCCCAGACTGTCATATGTTGAGAGAATGGAGCGGATGGGTTTCTATACTCTGGAATTTAGATGGATGAGCGGGTTTCTTATTGAAACATATCGAGGACCAGAGGGCAAAGGTTCAAAGGAACACTTAGACAGGTACATGGATAGGATGTCTTTGGATGGATATGGGCCAAACTAGTGTAGATGGGGCAAGTTGGTGGGTGGGGCAAGTTGGGCCAAAGTTCCTATTTCCACACTGTATCACACTGTAATTCTATGACTAGTGTAGATGGGCATGTAGGACGTTGTGGGAAAGTTGGGCCAAAGGCCCTGTTTCCACACAGTATCACTCCATGACTAGTGTAGATGGGACATGTCGGCCTATGTGGGCAAGTTGGGCTGAAGGAAGGACCCGTTTCCACACTGTATCACTGTTTGGGTCTATGACTCTCTGACAATATCTCTCTGGCACTCTTACTCTTGTGTAAAGCGGAGATGGTCTTTGTACAGAAATGTTGGAGATCTCACACAATGGACAATGGGCCAAGTTTGCAGGTCATCGATGGTCCAAGGAGTAAGCCAGACCTGGATGTTCTCAACCTACCTGGAGATATGCCAGCGAGATAGTTTCCACAACATCCTACAGGCAACCGAGAGGGAGCTGGAGGATGGATGATGGACCTTCTCTTTGCGAATGTCCCTTCTTGGACTGGGATATCGATGGCTGGAATCGCAGGTCAGATCCGGGAGTGGACTTTGCACAAGGTACGTGGTCTTCCAAACAAGGTCTTACAAACAATGATTGCAGGGAATTAAGTCATCGAGGTACAGCAGGCACTGAAGAAATCGAATGGCATGTTGGCCTTCATAACAAGAGGAGTTGGGTCTATGAGCAAAGAGGTCATAGACACAAAGAAACATAGAAAATAGGTACAGGAGTAGGCCATTCGGCCCTTCGAGCCTGCACCACAATTCAATATCATCATGGCTGATCATCCATCTCAGTATCCTGTACCTGCCTTCTCTCCATACCCCCTGATCCCTTTAGCCACAAGGGCCACACCTAACTCCCTCTTAAATATAGCCAATGAACTGGCCTCAACTACCTTCTGCGGGAGAGAATTCCAGAGATTCACCACTCTCTGTGTGAAAAAAGATGTCCTCATCTCGGTCCTAAAAGATTTCCCCTTTTTCCTTAAACTGTGATCCCTTGTTCTGGACTTCCCCAACATCTGGAACAATCTTCCTGCATCTAGCCTGTCCAACCCCTTTAGAATTGTGTAAGTTTCTATAAGAACCCCCCTCAATCTTCTAAATTCTAGCGAGTACAAACCGAGTCCATCCAGTCTTTCTTCATATGAAAGTCCAGACATCCCAGGAATCAGTCTGTTGAACCTTCTCTGTACTCCCTCTATGGCAAGAATGACTTTCCTCAGATTAGGAGACGAAAACTGTACGTAATACTCCAGGTGTGGTCTCATCAAGACCCTGTACAACTGCAGTAGAACCTCCCTGCTCCTATACTCAAATCCTTCTGCTATGAATGCTAACATACCATTCGCCATCTTCACTGCCTGCTGCACCTGCATGCCTACTTTTAATGACTGGTGTACCATGACACCCAGGTTTCGTTGCATCTCCCCCTCTCCTAATCGGCCACCATTCAGATAATAATCTGCTTTCCTGTTTTAGCCACCAAAGTGGATAACCTCACATTTATCCACATTATACTGCATCTGCCATGCATTTGCCCACACACACAGCCTATCCAAGTCACCTTGCAGCCTTCTAGCATCCTCCTCACAGCTAACACTGCCCCCCAGCTTCGTTTCATCCGCAAACTTGGAGATGTTGCATTCAATTCCCTCGTCCAAATCATTAATATATATCGTAAATAGCTGGAGTCCTAGAATTGAGCATTTCGGTACCCCACTAGTCACTGCCTGCCATTGTGAAAATGATCCGTTTACTCCTACTCTTTGCTTCCTGTCTGCCAGCCAGATCTCTATCCACATCAATACTGAACCCCCAATACCGTGTGCTTTAAGTTTGTATACCATTCTCTTATGTGGGACCTTGTCAAAAGCCTTCTGAAAGTCCAGATATAACACAACCACTGGTTCTCCCTTATCCATTCTACTAGTTACATCATCGAAAAATTATATAAGATTCGTCAGACATGATTTACCCTTCATAAATCCATGCTGACTTTGTCCAATGATTTCACCACTTTCCAAATGTGCTGCTATCCCATCTTGAATAACTGATTCTAGCAGTTTCCCCACTACCGACGTTTGACTAACTGGTCTGTAATTCCCAGTTTTCTCTCTCGCTCCCTTTTTAAAAAGTGATGTTACATTAGCTACCATCCAATCCTCAGGAACTACTCCAGAATCAAAAGGGTTTTGAAAAATTATCACAAATGCATCCACTATTTCTGGGGCTACATCCTTAAGTACTCTGGGATGCAGGCTATCTGGCCCTGGGGATTTATCGGCCTTTAATCCATTCAATTTACCTAACACCACTTCCCGGCTATCCTGGATTTCACTCAGTTCCTCCATCTCATTTGACCCCCAGTCCCCTGCTATTTCCGGCAGATTATTTATGTCTTCCATAGTGAAGACAGAACCAAAGTAATTATTCAATTGGTCTGCCATGTCCTTGTTCCCCATGATCAATTCACCCGTTTCTGACTGCAAGTGACCTACACTTGTTTTAACTAATCTTTTTCTCTTCAAATATCTAGAAAAGCTTTTGCAGTCAGTTTTTATGTTCCCTGCCAGTTTTCTTTCATAATCTATTTTCCCTTTCCTAATTAAGCCCTTTGTCCTCCTCTGCTGGTCTCTGAATGAGGACTGAATTTTCCCATACCTCTGGTAGGCTGCTTTTTCTGGTTAATTTGTACGCTTCATTTTTGTTTTGATGCTATCCCTGATTTCCCTTGTTATCCACGGATGCACTACCTTCCCTGATTTATGTTTTGCCAAACTGGGATGAACAATTGTTGTAGTTCATCCATGCAGTCGTTAAATGCCTTCCATTGCATATCCACCGTCAACCCATTAAGAATCAATCGCCAGTCTATCTTGGCCAATTCACGTATCATACCGTCAAAGTTACCTTTCTTTAAGAACAAAGTTACCTTTGTTTCTGGATTAACGATGTCACTCTCCATCCTAATGAAGAACTCAACCATATTATGGTCACTCTTGCCCAAGGGGCCACGCACAACAAGACTGCTAACTAACCCTTCCTCATTACTCGATACCCAGTCTAGAATAGCCTGCTCTCTCGTTGGTTCCTCTACATGTTGGTTTGGAAAACTATCCCGCATACATTCCAAGAAATCCTCTTCCTCAGCACCCTTGTCAATTTGATTCACCCAATCTATATGTAGATTGAAGACACCCATTTCCTGTTTGATGCCATCCCCAACTCCACTACTATTGTTAGGTGGCCTGTACACAACTCCCACTATCGTTTTCTGCCCCTTAGTGTTTCGCAGCTCTACCCATATCGACTCCACATCCTCAATGCTAATGTCCTTCCTTTCTATTGCATTAATCTGCTCTCTAACCAGCAACGCTACCCCACCTCCTTTCCATTTCTGTCTATCCCTCCTGAATATTGAATATCCCTGGTTGTTCAGCTCCCAGCCTTGGTCACCCTGGAGCCATGTCTCCGTGATCCCAACAATATCATAGTCATTAATAGCTGGTCCTTCTGCAGTTAAGGTCCTTCTGCAGCTGTACGGGGCCGTGCATTTCGTGCAGAAGTGAGCATGAGGGAGCACAGATGGTCGCAGGCACACAGGAGCATTGGATGGACAAACCCTTATCCACTGCCAACGAGTCTTTCCATCGGGAATGGACTTTTCCAGCTTGGGAGATCAGTGATCTCCAAATTGTTTGCCTTGGCTTTTAAAAAGTTGGTGTTCACAAAATGAATTTTGGTTGTCAAGTGGCTGGTGCCAAATTGTTTGCCTCGCCTTTTAAAAAGTTTCTGTTCACAAAATGAATTTTGGTTGTCAAGTTAGAGCACGTGGTATTGGTGGTAGGATGTTGACATGGATCGAAAATTGGTTGGCAGACCGGAAGAAAAGAATAGGAGTGAACGGATCCTTTACAAAATGGCAGGCAGTGGCGAGTAGAGTGCCGCAAGGCTCGGTGTTGGGGCCGCAACTGTTTACCATATATATTAATGATTTGGACGAGGGGATTAGGAGCAACACTAGCAGGTTTGCGGATGACACAAAGCTGGGTGGCAGTGTGAACTGTGAAGAAGATGTTAGGAGGTAGCAGTGTGACCTGGACAGGCTGAGTGAGTGGGCAAATGCGTGGCAGATGCAGCATAATACAGATAAATGTGAGGTTATCCACTTTGGCGGCACAAACAAGGACGCAGATTATTATCTCAATGGGGCTACGTTAGGTAAGAGGGGTGTGCAGTGAGAACTGGGCGTCCTCGTCACTGAAAGTTGTCTTACAGGTACAGCAGGCAGTAAAGAAAGCTAATGGAATGCTGGCCTTCATAACCAGAGGATTTCAGTATAGGAGTAAAGAGATACTTCTGCAGTTGTATCGGGCTCTGGTGAGACATCATCTGGAGTATTGTGTACAGTTTTGGTCTCTTAATTTTCGAAGGTCATCCTTGTGATTGAGGCAGTGCAGCGTAGTTTCACGAGATTGATCCCTGGGGTGGCGGTACTGTCATATGAGAAAAGATTGAAAAGACCAGGCCTGTATTCCAAGACTAGACTTATATATAACCATATAACCATATAACAATTACAGCTCGGAAAACAGGCCATCTCGGCCCTTCAAGTCCGTGCCGAACACTTATTGTCCCCTAGTCCCATCTACCTGCATTTAGACCACAACCCTCCATTGCTTTCCCGTCCATATACCTATCGAATGTATTTTTTAAATATAAAATCGAACCTGCCTCCACCACTTCCACTGGAAGCTCATTCCACACAGCTACCCCTCTCTGAGTAAAGTTGTTCCCCCTCATGTTACCTCTAAACCTATGTCTCTTAATTCTCAAGGCATGTCCTGGTGGCGGCGCGACTCGTTGCAGCGGCTCCTACAGCCTGTCTGTCTTTTTTTTATTTTTTGTCTAGTTAAATGTAGTGTTTGGTGTTTTTTAATACTAGTTTTTAAATGTGTATATGTGGGGGGCGGGGGGGGGGGGGAAGGGGGAAACTGTTTGAAATCTCTTCCCTGTCTGGGAGACCCAACATTTTCCCTGTCGGGTCTCCGTTGTCGTTGGGGCCTAGCACCGTGGAGCGGCCTCCAACCTGAACGACCCGGGGGCTCGGGAGACTGCGGAGGTGCGGACTACTCACCATCGTGGGGCTGGCCGGCCTCGGAACGTGGGGAGCGGTGGTGACTCGCTGCTGCGACTCGACTCCTGGGACTCGGAGGCTCCAGCAACGCAGCCGCAGGTCCGGTGGACTGAGACATCGGGAGCTCGCGGGTCCGGGGGGGGAGAGAGACCGCTTCCCGGAGCTCCCGCAACGCGACTTCTCCAGCCCGTGTCGCGGGGTTTGGAACGACCCGGAGCAGGGACGTACATCACCCGGCACGGCTTCATGGCCGTGGGACATTACAGCGCCCGCCGGGGGCTCCAACTTCGAGACTTCTAGACCGGGAGCGGGGCCGTAAATCGCCCGGCGCGGCCTAAAATGGCCGTGGGACTTATCATCGCCCGCCTGGGGCTTGGACATCGGGAGAGACATGGAGAGCAGGGGAGAGAAAATACTTTTGCCTTCCATCACAGTGGGTTCACTGTGATGGATGTTTGTGTGAACTTAATTGTGTGTATGTCTGTAGGACATTGTTTTTGTTTGTATGGCTGTGGAAACAAAATTTCGTTTGAGTCTCACTGGGGCTCAAATGACAATAAATTTGTATTTATTATTTATTTATGTCCTCTTGTTTGAATATTTCCTACTCTCAATGGGAAAAGCTTATCCACGTCAACTCTGTCCATCCCTCTCATCATTTTAAAGACCTCTATCAAGTCCCCCCTTAACCGTCTGCGCTCCAAAGAATAAATACTTAACTTGTTCAACCTTTCTCTGGAATATAGTTGCTGAAACCCAGGCAACATTCTAGTAAATCTCCTCAGTACTTTCTCTATTTTGTTGACATCCTTCCTATAATTAGGCAAAGCAAAATTGTACACCATACTCCAGAATTGGCCTCACCAATGTCTTGTACAATTGTAACATTACATCCCAACTTCTATACTCAATGCTCTGATTTATAAAGGCCAGCACACCAAAAGCTTTCTTTACCACCCTATCTACATGAGATTACACATTCAGGGAACTAGGCAGTTATTCCTAGATTCCTCTGTTCAACTGCATTCCTCAATTCGCTACCATTTACCATGTACGTCCTATTTTGATTTGTACTGCCAAGATGTATCACCTCACACTTATCAGTATTAAACTCCATCTGCCATCTTTCAGCCCACTTTTCCAAATGGCCTAGATCTATCTATAGACTTTGAAAATCTACTTCATTATCCACAACATCACCTATCTTAGTGTCATCTGCATATTTAGTAATCCAATTTACCACACTATCATCCAGATCATTGATGTACATGATAAACAACAGTGGACCCAAAACAGATCACTGAGGCACCCCACTAGCCACCGGCCTCCAACCTGACAAACAACCATCCACCATTACTCTCTGGCATCTCCCATTCAGCCACTGTTGAATCCATCTTGCTACTCCACTATTAATACCCAACAATTGAACCTTCTTAACCAAGCTTCCATGTGGAACATTTTCAAAGGCCTTACTGAAGTCCATGTAGACAACATCCACTGCTTTACCCTAATTAATTTCCCTAGTAACCTCTTCAAAACATTCAAGAAGATTAGTCAAACATTACCTTCCAGACCCTGTTTTTCCAGATGATTATATATATTATCTCTAAGTATCCTTTCCATTAATGTTCCCACCACTGACGTCAAACTAACAGGTCTATAATTGCTAGGTTTACTCTTAGAACCCTTTTTAAACAATGGAACAACATGCGCAGTACGCCAATCCTCAGGCGCCATTCCCGTTTCCAATGACATTCGAAATATTTCTGTCATAGCCCCAGCTATTTCTAAACTCAATGTCCTATGGAATATCCTGTCAGGACCTGGAGACTTATCCACTTTTATATGTTTCAAAAGTGTCTGTACTTCCTCTTCTTTGAATCTCATATTTTCCATAGCTAATCTACTTGTTTCCATTACCTCACATAATTCAATATCCTTCTGCTTGGTGAATACCGAAGAAAATAAATTGTTTAATATCTCCCCCATCTCTTTTGGCTCTGATGATAGCTGTCCACTTTGACTCTCTAATGGACCAATTTTACCCCTCGTTATCCTTTTTCTATTAATATAGCTGTATAAACCATTTGGATTTACTTTCACCTTACTTGCCAAACATCATATCTTCTTATAGCTTTTCTAATTTCTTTCTTAAGATTCTTTTTACATTCTTTATACTCATGCAGCTAATTTACTATTTTTCCGAACCGTACCTAATTTCCCTTTAAAATTATGACTCTTTCCAATTATTACTATTTCCCTTCAATCAAACAGGGACATATGAGGAATAAATGAAAATACTAGGCTTGTAATCACTTGAGTTTTGAATGATGAGGGGGGGGGGTGTCTAATAGAAATATCATCTTATAGAAACATAAAAAATGATAAAAGGACTGGGAAGCTAGATGCAGGAAAATGTTCCCAATGTTGGGCGAGTCCAGAACCAGGGGCCACAGTCTTAGAATAAATGGGAGGTCATTTAAGACTGTGAGAAAAAACGTTTTCACCCAGAGTTGAGAATTTATAGAATTCCCTGCCATTGAGGGCAGTGGAGGCCAAATCACTGGATCGGTTTAAGAGCGTGTTAGATAGAGCTCTAGGGGCTAGTGCAATCAAGGGATATGGGGTGAAGGCAGGCACGGGTTATTGAAAGGGGACGTTCAGCCATGATCACAATGAATGGCGGTGCTGGCTCGAAGGGCCAACTGGCCTCCTCCTGCACCTATTTTCTATGTTTCTAAGTGGCTGCTGCCAAATTGTTTGCCTCGCCTTTTAAACAGTTTGTAGTCACAAAATACATTTTGGTTGTCAAGTAGCTGCTGCCAAATTGTTTGCCTCGCCTTTTAAAACGTTTCTGTTCACAAAATGAATTTTGATTGTCAAGTGGCTGCTGCCAAATTGTTTGCTTTGCCTTGGTTTTTTGAATCGTTGCAACAGTTTTCGGATGGATAAAGCGTGAATAAGTGTCATGGAGAATTAAGGCGCGGCATTGAGCTTCTCCCCCGTAAAAAAATTGTAAAAGCCGTTTTAAGTCAGCACCGATTTTTTAAAAAACTCACCGAAGTCGCCTGGTGTTGTGTAAGGGTGTTATCATCAGAAGGTGACGTGAAAATCGGGGAGATTAATGGTGAAATCGGGTGTTTAAATGAGTTTAAATGAGCAGAGATAATCGTTCAAGGGCGCCAGAGATAATCGTTCAAGGGCGCCAGAGAAAAATACTATCAGCCTTCAGCTCGAGGAAGTATTGGATACTCTGCAAACAACAGAAGAAGAAGATTCTTACAGCCAAGGGTCTCTGCTTGAAATGGCAACAAAAGGAGACAAGAAGGAGAAAGAGGTGAAGCAAATGCTTTTAGATATAACTGCTACAATTAACATGACACTGGAGAAGATGGAGAGTAATAAGCAGAGTATGGAGATTACCATGGAAAGTAATAAGCAGAGTATGGAGACTAGCATGGAGAGGATTTCTCAAAAAATTGATAATACTTGCAATGAGTTTAAATAACTCAAAAAGCAGTATAAGGAATTTGATAAGAGATTAAAATCAGAGTGTGTCAGAATTGAAAATGATTACAACAAGAAATTTAAAGGTGTAAAGGATGATATCGGAAAGCTGGATGAGATAATGGAAGAGATGGAGAATGAGATAAAAGAGATTGTCTCGGAAATAAAGAATTTGAAACAATCACAGAAAACTGAAGAGGAAATACTTGGAAGAATGACCGATAAATGTCTGGACCTGGAATCAGGAACTCGGAGATATAACCTGAGGATTCTCGGAGTAAAGGAAGGACGAGAGGGACATGAATCTCAAACATGTACTTTCGTTACTGACTTACTCAAAGATGTCTTGGAATTGTCGGAAGAACCAAGAACAGACGTCGCTAAACGAGTTGGAAGAGGAACAAATTATTCAAGACAGATAATTGTGAAATTCCGTGACATCTCTTCAGTGGAATTTATATTGAAAAAGATCACTTATGGGAAGAAGCTGACATACCGTGGGGATAATGTGCGAATATTTCGCGATTACTCTCCTGAGGTAGTCCAGAAAATGAGATTGTTTACACCGGCAAGACACACTTTGAGGGAAGTCCCGGGAGTAAGATATGGAATTTACTTTCCCGGAAAAATGAAGATATCTTATAACGGCGTTGAACGCTCATTTGCAGATCCCGGAAAAGCTTTAAAGTATGCAGAGGATATCGTTAAGAAAACATCGGGGCAAGCTGCCGACAAGGAAGAAATTTGAACTTTTTACAGAGTTTTGAACTGATTAAAATGGCCGGGCTACCCAGACAATTATAAAGCTTATCTCGTTGGAATGTGTTATTCAGAGAGCTTGGTTATATTCAACCTTGGATGAAAAGCTCAAAGATTAACCCCTTGGCACCTGCTTGTACGGTAGTTAACCCTTTGGTACCAGCTTGTATGATGTATGGTAGTTAAAGAATGGGATATTATGTAAGAATCCTGGGTGGATATATATGGGAAAGTTTAGATTAGATTAAGATTGGATAAATTAGAGGGACATATATACTTATATAATCGTGTATATGTTTGTTCTATATTTGTTTTGTTTTTTTATTCCTTATGTCTCTTTTTTCTCTCGGCTGTCACTAGCGCTGATTTGATAAACTCATATAAGAAAAAACACAATATGAAACGGTATGTAACTTTTTATGAGGATTCACCAAGTGGGAGGAGCTCAATGTATAACAACATCACGGAGGTCTATACATTTTTTGCCATCGTTGATGGCTATTCGTCCTTAAGGTATCTTCCCTTAGATACCTTAATAGCACCTTTTTTTTTAAAGCACAATCAAGATTTTTATCTGTTTAATTTTTTTGAAAGTAATTGTGTATCACATTCTTTTTTTCTTTTTCTAAGGCACTTTACAAGAAGGAGATGCAATATAAATCTAATAAACCGGGATGACCACCCAAGTCCTAAAATTCTGAGGTATTTGTTTGCACCATATGATTCAGGAATATTACCTTGATTTAAAATGCAAGACGATAGACAAATAAAGAATGGAGGAATTACATTTTGTAGTTGGAATATAAGGGGTGCCAACGAACCAATTAAGAGGGGTAACATTTTTGCCCAACTAAAATCGTTGAAAAGCGACATAATGTTTTTGCAGGAGACACACATGAAACAACAAACACAAATAAGATTAAAGGCGAATTGGATAGGCCAAACATACTACTCCTCATTTACTTCTAAATCTAGGGGTACAGCTATTCTTATTTGGAAAGGTATTCCTTTTAAATTAAAGAATACCATATCAGATAAAGAGGGAAGATATATTATAGTTTCGGGTGAAATTTATGCAACCCCACTAACTTTGATAAATATTTATGCTCCGAATTTTGATAACCCTTACTTTTTTGATAACATTATTGACATAATATCAGAGTTTAATTACCAAAATGTGATAATAGGGGGGGACTTTAACTGTGTTTTAGATTCATATCTAGATAAATCAGCAAAACAAAAGAAGAGTAATTTAAAATCTAAAACTAGCGAACTTCTAAATACATATATAAAAAATACTAATATAATAGATGTATGGAGATCTGCTAATCCAGTTGGAAGGGAATACTCGTTTTACTCTTCGGTGCATAAAACTTATTCAAGAATTGATTATTTTTTAGTGGATATGAAATTAATGCCATATACAAACAACCCAACATACCACATTAGTAGTATTTCAGATCACTCCACGTTGACATTTTCAGTAAAATTTGAGGGAATGCCGGGTAAAACATTTTTTTGGAGGTTTAATACACATATTTTAAATGACGTGCAAGGCTATCAATATTTAAAACAACAAATGGAACTTTTTTTCGATACAAATGATATACCAGGTACTTTGCCTTCTTTATTATGAGAAACTTTTAAGGCATTTATGAGAGGAATTATTATTTCATATCAAAGTTTTCAAAATAAAAAGAATAAGACAGAACAATTGTTGTTAGAACAAGAAATCAGACAGTTAGAGTTGGATAATGCCAAAGATTCCACGACAGATAAACACAATAAGATAATATTACTGACATTTAAACTTAATCGAATTTTATCGGCAAGAGTAATAAGACTATTCCAAATTACAAAACAGGAACATTTTGAGTTTGGTGACAAACCACATAAGCTTTTAGCTCGCCAATTGAAAAAACAAGAAAAGGAAAATACTATAACCAAAATTAAATCAGAGAAAGGTGAATTACTAATACCACCTAAAGATATTAATAATAGATTTGCCCAATTTTACCAAAATTTATATACATCTAAAATTAAAATAGAAGATAGTAAAATAAAAAAAATTCTAGATAATTGTAATCTTCCAATACTGGACTTTTTGGAACAAGAGGAATTAGGAGCTCAAATTACAATCAAAGAAATAGGTGAAACAATAAAATCGCTGAAAAATGGTAAGACACCGGGACCAGATGGTTTTAATAATGAATTTTATAAAAAATTTCAGGAGATAACAACCCCTTATTTATTTAATTTATACTCCCATGCTTTTAAAGAAAACAAACTACCTGAAACACTAACAGAATCAACTATTACGCTTATTCCAAAAAAAGATAAAGATTTAGAAGATCCGGGCTCGTACAGAGCTATATCACTTTTAAATACAGATCAGAAAATTTTAGCAAAGATTTTAGCAAGAAGATTAAGCAAATATATTAGTAAATTGATAAACCTTGATCAAACGGGGTTTATACCTAAAAGATACTCATTTAATAATCTGAGACGCCTGTTTAATATAATGTACTCGCATAAAGTAGAGGAAGAAGATATATCAATTATTTCTTTGGATGCAGAGAAAGCATTTGATCAGGTAGAGTGGCAATACTTATATAAAGTACTACAAAAATTTAATATGGGAGAGAATTTTATAACATGGGTAATTTTATTATATGATAAACCGATGGCAAGAATTTTAACTAATAACATGTTATCTCAAAAATTTCAACTATCAAGGGGTAATAGGCAGGGATGTGCACTATCACCCCTGCTATTTGCCCTTATGATAGAACCCCTGGCTGAAAGTATAAGAATTCATCCGAATATTCAGGGCTATAATACCAGGGACTCAAAGAATAAAATCTCATTATATGCAGACAATATACTTTTATATATTACAAAGTCACAAACGAGCATACCAAATTTATTAAACTTAATAGAGGAATTTGGGTCTTTTTCTGGATATAGAATAAACTGGAATAAAAGTGAAATCATGACATTAAAACCTCAAGAACCTACACACTTACTGAAGTTCCCCTTTAAAATCGCAACAGAAACATTTAAATATTTGGGTATTCAGATTACTAGAAAATATAAAGCATTATTCAATGCTAATTTCATGCCTTTATTAAATAAACTTAATACGTTGATTAAATTTTGGAAAACACTTCCCTTATCATTATTAGGTAGAATAAATGCAATAAAAATGATCTTCCTACCACAATTACTATACATATTTCAATCTATACCGGTATATATACCAAAATATTAAAAAAAAAAATTAGACTCTAATATTACTAATTATATTTGGGACTATAGATCACATAGAATCACAAAAAAACACTTATGTAAACCAAAAGAGGTCGGGGGACTTTCACTTCCGGATTTTATGTATTATTACTGGGCAGTGCATATTAAGAATATGATTTATTGGTTGGATAGTTCTACCCAACAGACAGAATGGATAAAAATGGAGAAGGAGGATTGCCATCCTTGTAATATAGGAACGATCCTCTTCTCCCCAAAAAAACTGAATAACACAATATATAAGAAGAACCCAATTATATATGGTACAATAAGAATTTGGAAACAAATAAAATTATCTTTAAAATTAAGAAATCTATCACTGTTAATGCCAATAGCGAATAACCCTTTATTTAAACCATCTCTTATTGATAAGACATATAACCAATGGGAAAGTCTCGGAATTAGAAGGATCGGGGATATGTATGAAATGGGAAACTTACTATCATTCCAACAACTACAATTAAAATTGAAATTGAAAAACAACCAATATTTTAAATATCTTCAGATTTGCGATTTCGTGAAAAAATATATACAAGGATATCAAAAAGTAACTCCTGACTTATTGGAAGAAGCAATGAATATTGAAGCTGACTCACAAAAATTAATATCATATTTATATAATAGTATTCTAAATATAGACCTACCATCGACAGAGGTACTTAGAGAAGAGTGGGAACGGGAACTAATGATAAAAATTACGAAGGTTAAATGGGAAAAATACCTGATATATATTCACAAATGTTCAATTAACGTAAGACATAATCTAATTCAATTTAAAATTGTACATAGATTATATTATTCAAAAACAAGACTGAACAAATTTTATCCAAATATATCCGCCACTTGTGATAAATGTCTAGCCCAAAAGGCAACTATAACACACTCCTTAGTTTCCTGCATAAAACGTTATAGATTTTGGAATGATATTTTTGAAATATTTACAAAATTATTCAAGACAAGAATGGAACCTAATACTGAAATGATTATATTTGGCGTAATGGAAGATGGGAATAAATTGAACACATCTCAAAATCTATTCCTTAACTATGGTTTAATAATAGCAAAAAAATTAATTCTTAAATTTTGGAAGGGTACATCAATACCAACGCTTAAAATGTGGATTGCAAGTATGTTGGACACCGCTCATCTTGAGGAAATGCGATTCCTCCTAATGGATAAATCAGACCAATTCATAACGAGTTGGTCTCCATTCGTCGTTTTTTTTGGAATCATATGGTGCAACACAATTGTAAAAAATAACTGTTTCAGGACTGGACGAGGGTTGGTCAAGACTATAAATAATGATCTCCTTTTCTTTTTTTATTTTATTTTCTTTTCTCTATTCTCTCTCTCAACTTTCTTCATTTACTCGTTTTCTTTTTTCACACACTATATATTTCACATTTTCTATCCTTTACTATCTAACTTCTTTTTCTTATTCTAATCTTTTTTCAGTGTAACAAAAAAAAAAAAAGAAGTTGTACATAAAATGTATTATGAAAATATATATTAGGCACTTTGGTGCCACATGACTGTACTTACTTCTAATAAAATAAAATATTAAAAAAAAAAAAAAAAAAAAGCGTGAATAAACATTTTATTATATCACGACTGTGTTTAATTGCAAATTGGCGCTCATCCCGTGACTTCCGCATAGTGGCAGGATGGCGCCGATGACTAAAGTTCCAGTTAGCGTCAAGATGGCACTGAATATATTTAAGTCAAAAATAGATGGTTTTTTAGCTGCCAAGGGGATAAGGGGCTACGGGGAGAGGGCAGGGATATGGACCTAGGTATGGTTAGTATAGTAGACCTGAGTGATCTCCTGGACAAGTGTCGATCGCCTGGATTGGGGTCGGAGAGGAATTTCCCGGATTTTTTTCCCGAATTGGACCTGGGTTTTTATCCGTTTTTTTGCCTCCCCCAGGAGATCACGCGGTTCTTGGGGTGGAGAGGGGTGATAGCGGTATAAAGGGGAGGGTAGTGTCTTGTGTTCTGTGTCTTGTGTCTACTGTTTGTGGGTAAGTGTGTCTGTTTGGTGTTCAGCCATGAGTGAATGGCGGTGCGGGCTCGACGGACCTGGTGGTCTACTCTCGCACCTACTTTCTATGATTCTATGATTCTATGACTGCGTCATTTCCAGTTCGTGGCATGATGGCGCTGACTGCAGAAGGCATAGTGAAAACTTTGTTGAATAATTCAAGAGAGCTGAATGCTTTGTCTCTGGTGAGTGTGTTTGTTGGAAGATATTTAAAGTACGTTTTTGCTTCACCAGCAGCCGCCTCCACGGGAGGCTTTAAGCGTTTGAATCATTCAGTTTACACACTGTACGTTCTGAAGTTACTTGGCATTTTAGTATTGGTTGTGAGTGTGTGTGTGAGTCTGTGTGAGTGAGTCTGTCTGTGTATGGGTGTGTGTGAGAGTGTGTATGTGTGTGTGTGTGTGTGTGTGAGAGAGAGAGATAGGGCGTTTGTGTGTGATAGTCTGAGTGTGTGTGAGTGTCTATGTGAGGTGGAGGGTGTGTGTGATCAACAAATAACAAATAGTACAAATAATATAGTATTTAGTAGTTCAGAGATTATTCGTTATGTTTAACAATCTGATGGCTGTCAGGAAGAAGCTGTTCCTGAATGTTGATGTTAGTTTTCAGTTTACAAAAGTCGGACGTGCCTCCAGAAGTCGGGCATAAGTCAGTCAGTCCACAAGCCGTGATTCAGTCAGTCGGTCCAGAATCCATGAGTGAGTCTGTCAGTTCAGACACCATGAGTTAGTCCCAAGGCAGTGAGACCAGAGGCCATGAGTGGCTTGCTCACCGCCCCCTCCCCCACTGGCATCCCCACCGCAAAAAGCTGCTCTCCGCCTGGCTATAGGATGCTCCCCCTCCTGAAGCCGCCCCATCCCCCGCTGCAGGACACCCCCTCCCTCAACAGCCCACAAGGGCCCCCGCCTGAAGCCGCCCCCCTCCCTCGGCTGCAGGCCGTTTGCCACCCACGGGATGGAAGATTGCAACATTCACGTGGTCCGCCCTGGTTTGATTAATGCAATCAACTCGACGTGCATAGAAATACAGAAACAGAAACATAGAAAATAGGTGCATGAGTATGCCATTCGGCCCTTCGAGCCTGCACCACCATTCAATGTGATCCTGGCTGATCATCCAACTTAGTATCCTGTACCTGCCTTCTCTCCATACCCACTGATACCTTTAGCCACAAGGGCCAAATCTAACTCCCTCTTAAATATAGCAAATGAACTGACCTCAAATACCTTCTGTGGCAGAAAATTCCAGAGATTCACCACTCTCTGTGTGAAAAATGTTTTTCTCATATCGGTCCTAAAAGATTTCCCCCTTATCCTTAAACTGTGACCCCTTTTTCTGGACTTCTTCAACATCGGGATCAATCTTACTGCATCTAGCCTGTCCAACCACTTAAGAATGTTGTAAGTTTCTATGAGATCCGCCCTCAATTTTCTAAATTCTAGCTAGTACAAGCCGAGTGAATCCATTTATCTGGGATGGAACATTTTTTTCATGAACTGGGCCAATGGGCGGATTAAAGTCTGATTTATTTCTCAGATAAGTGTGATACAAGTTGGTAAACAGGCCAGGGCAGATACTACACATTAAAAAGTTACGCCCTGTTTTGTGTTTAGCAGACTAGAGAGACATTGGAATGAAAAACATACAGCTCCATAAACATTGCACCAGGGATGGGCAGGGTGGTGACCAAGGTGTTTGACACATTTGCTGAGTCCGCGAGGGTATGAAATACAGGATTTGCTACAACTGTACAATACGCTAGTAAGATCCACACCACCAGATTCAGGGACAATTTCTTCCCAGCTGTTCTCGGGCAACTCACTCATATTTTCACAACCAGACAGCAGTGCTGAACTACTATCTACCTTTTTGGTGAGCCTCGGACTGTACTTGATCGGACTTTGCTGGCTTTACCTTGCACTAAACGTTCTTCCCTTGTCATCTATGTACACACTGGATGTGACTTTATTTTCTGCGTGTTGGATCGCACGCAAGAAGAGCTTTTCGCTGTCGCTCGGTACACGTGACAATAAACTAAACGGAACAACTGAACTGACTGAATTTATAGGACCTTCCCGCTCACCTCCATCCAGGTATCCCAGCTTCCTTACATAAGAGGCAGAGGTTCACTGTCACCTCATCTACTGCATCCTGTATTCCTGGTGACCTCTGGAGCACAATCGTGTGAAAGTCCAGCGTCGCTGACCGTTTGGCTGAACACTTGCACTCGGTCCGCCAAGGGCTGCCGGATGCCAACCGTTTTATCTCCTCTTCCCATTCCCATGTTGACCGTTCTGTCCTGGGCCTTCTCCGTTGCCATAGTGAGACCATACACAAACTGGAGGAACAGTGCCTAAAAGGTAGTCTGGCGCGTCGATTTCTACAAAGCTGAGGCCACGCGCCAACTCTCGGAAAAAGGTAGTCTGGCACGTCGGTCCCTACAAAGCTGAGGCCACGCGCCAACTCTCGGACACCTCCTCCTACTTACCCTTGGACCATGACCCCACTGACGAGCACCAGGCCACCATATCTAGCACCATCACCGACTTCATCAATTACCACGCCCTGCCCGACCAAGCTTCCAACCTCATCGTTCCCCAGCCCCGCACGGCCCGTTTTTACCTTCTTCCCAAAATCCACAAACCCGGCTCTCCCGGCAAACCCATTGTCTCTGCTTGTTCGTGCCCCACCGAACTCATCTCCACATACCTTGACTCCATACTATCCCCCTGGTCAAATCCCTTCCCACCTATCTTCTGGACACCTCAGACACCCTCCGCCGCCTCCGCGCATTCCACTCTCTAGGCCCTCACACCCTCATCTTCACCATGGATGTTCAGTCACTCTACACCTCCATCTCCCACCACGATGGCCTCAAAGCCCTCCGGTTCTTCCTCGACCAGAGGAGCAACCTATACCCAGCCACTGACACCCTCCTCCGCGGAGTTGGTCCTCACCCTCAACAACTTTACGTTTGACTCCTCCCATTTCCTCCAAACCCAAGCCGTGGCTATGGGCACATGCATGGGCCCCAGCTACGCCTGCCTCTTTGCCGGGTACGTTGAACAATCCTTGTTCGAGACGTGCCAGGGCCCCATCCCCGACCTCTACCTCCGTTAAATTGACGACTGCTTTGGGGCCACTTCCTGCACCCACACCCAACTGACTGACTTCATCCACTTCACCGCCAACTTCCATCCGGCACTCCAATACACCCGGACCATTTCTGACACTTATAGATAGATAGATAGATAGATAGATAGATAGATAGATAGATAGATAGATAGATAGATAGATAGATAGATAGATAGATAGATAGATAGATAGATAGATAGATAGATAGATAGATAGATAGATAGATAGATAGATAGATAGATAGATAGATAGCCTTTTATTGTCATTCAGACCGAAGTCTGAACGAAATTGAAGCAGTCATACATACAATACAATACAATAAAAAACAACAATAAACACATATTAACATCCACCACAGTGAGTCCACCCAACATCTCCTCACTGTGATGGAGGCAAAAGTCTTAGGTCTCCAGTCTCTTCCCTCCTCTTCTCCTTCTGCGCTGAGGCGATACCCCCCGGGCGATGTTAAAACCTGTCCCGCGGCTCAAACACCGCGGCCCGGGGTAGTCGAAGCTGCCGCTCACCAGTCCTGCTGACGCAGCCGCTGGCCCGCGGCCGAAACCCGGACTCAGGCCACCGCCGCCAGAACACCGTGCAAGCCACCGGAGCATCGTTCCAGCCCCGGGCCGGATCGCCCTCACGTGAGTGCCGTTACCGTCTCAGCCTCGGGCTGGGCCGCCCCGACTGGGCGCCGCTCCTCTCTCGGGCTGGGCCGCCCCGACCGGGCACCGCTCCTCCCTCGGACTGGGCCGCCCCGACCGGGCACCGCTCCTTCCTCGGGCTGGGCCGCCCCGACCGGGCACCGCTCCTCCCTCGGGCTGGGCCGCACCGACTGGGCGCCGCTCCTCCCTCGGGCTGGGCCGCCCCGACTGGGCGCCGCTCCTCCCTCGGGCTGGGCCGCCCCGACTGGGCGCCGCTCCTCCCTCGGGCTGGGCCGCCCCGACTGGGCGCCGCTCCTCCCTCGGGCTGGGCCGCCCCGACGGGGCGCCGCTCCTCTCTCGGGCTGGGCCGCCCCGACTGGGCGCCGCTCCTCCCTCGGGCTGGGCCGCCCCGACTGGGCGCCGCTCCTCCCTCGGGCTGGGCCGCCCCGACTGGGCACCGCTCCTCCCTCGGGCTGGGCCGCCCCGACCGGGCACCGCTCCTCCCTCGGGCTGGGCCGCCCGACTGGGCGCCGCTCCTCCCTCGGGCTGGGAACGCCGTACCTCCCCGAGCTCGGCCACTCCTACCATTCCTTGACCTCGCCATCTCCATCGCAGGGGACAGACTTCTGACCGACATACACTACAAACCAACTGACTCACATGGCTATCTGGACTACACGTCTTCCCACCCTGCCCACTGTAAGGACTCCATCCCCTACTCCCAATTACTCCGGCTACGCCGCATCTGCTCCCAGGATGAGATGTTCCACACCAGGGCATCGGAAATGTCCTCGTTCTTCAGGGAACGGGGATTCTCCTTCGCCACCATAGATGAGGCTCGCACCAGGGTCTCATCCATACCCCGCAACACTGCTCTGTCTCCCCATCCCCGCACTCGCAACAAGGGCAGTGACCCCCTAGTCCTCACCTTTCACCCCACCAGCCGGCAAATACAACACATAATCCTCCGCCACTACCGCCACCTCCAACGTGACCCCACCACTCGCCACATCTTCCCCTATGTCTGCCTTCCCCTCCTCTTCTCCTTCTGCGCTGAGGCGATACCCCCCGAGCGATGTTAAAACCTGTCCCGCGGCTCAAACACCGCGGCCCGGGGTAGTCGAAGCTGCCGCTCACCAGTCCTGCTGACGCAGCCGCTGGCCCGCGGCCGAAACCCGGACTCAGGCCACCGCCGCCAGAACACCGTGCAAGCCACCGGAGCATCGTTCCAGCCCCGGGCCGGATCGCCCTCACGTGAGTGCCGTTACCGTCTCAGCCTCGGGCTGGGCCGCCCCGACTGGGCGCCGCTCCTCCCTCGGGCTGGGCCGCCCCGACCGGGCACCGCTCCTCCGACAAAGAGGCAGGCGTAGCTGGGGCCCATGCGTGTGCCCATAGCTACGCCTTGTGTTTGGAGGAAATGGGAGGAGTCAAATGTAAAGTTGTTGAGGGTGAGGACCAACTCCGCTAAGCGGAGGAGAGTGTCAGTGACTGGGTATAGGTTGCTCCTCTGGTCGAAGAAGAACCGGAGGGCTCTGAGGCCATCCTGGTGGGGGATGGAGGTGTAGAGTGACCGGACATCCATGGTGAAGATGAGGGGGTGAGGGCCCAGAGAGTGGAATGCTTGGAGGCGGCGGAGAGTGTCTGAGGTGTCTAGAACATAGGTGGGGAGGGATTTGACCAAGGGGGATAGGATGCAGTCAAAGTATGTGGAGATGAGTTCGGTGGGGGCACGAACACGCAGAGACAATGGGTCTGCCGGGAGAGCCGGGTTTGTGGATTTTGGGGAGAAGGTAAAACCGGGCCGTGCGGGGCTGGGGAACGATGAGGTTGGAGGGTTGGTCAGGTAGGGCGTGGGAATTGATGAAGTCGGTGATGGTGCTAGAAATGGTGGCCTGGTGCTCGTCAGTGGGGTCATGGTCCAAGGGTGAGTAGGAGGAGGTGTCCGAGAGTTGGCGCGTGGCCTCAGCTTTGTAGAGATCGGCGCGCCAGACTACCACGGCACCTCCCTTGTCGGCTGGTTTGATGACCCAATCTGGGTTTTTGCGGAGTGATTCGATGGCAGTGCGTTCAGAGGGGGAAAGATTAGAGTGAGACAGGGGAGTGGAGAAGTTGAGGCGGTTGACGTCGCGGCGGCAGTTCTGAATGAAGAGTTCCAGAGCCGGGACTTTATGAGGGGGGTTCCACGAGGAGGGGGTGCGTTGGAGACGGGAAAAGGGGTCATCATTGGGGGGCGAGGACTCCTTCCCATGGAAGTGCGCTGTGAGGCGGAGACGACGGTAGAAGCGCTCCAAGTCATGGTGGGCGCGGAACTCATTGAGATGGGGACGGAGGGGGACAAAGGTGAGACCTCTGCTGAGGACAGACCGTTGGGTGGGGGAGAGGGGGAGGTCGGGGGGGATGGTGAACACCCGGCAGGGGTGGGAGTTGGGGCCAGAGGAAGGCAGGTAGGTAGACTGGGGACGGGGCGATGTGTTGGGGGGGGGGGTTGTGGGTGTTGGAGGAGTGGTGGGTGGTCAGGGGGTGGGGGGGAGAGAGGGCTGTAATGTGGGTGGGGAAGAGCGGGTGTGACATGGTTGGGGGGGGGGGATGGGGGAGGGTCAGTGGAGCAGCCACCGAGGTTAGCACGGCTGGGCAGACGGGCGCTAGGACCCAGTGGAGTTAAGTTCAGGAGAGTGGGAGTAAGCAGCGTGGAGGCTGCAGGCCCAGTGAAGAGTCCAGGCTCCAGGTAAGGCGACGGCTGTGGGTTGCTGGAGGGGGGTGGAGTGGCGCGGGTCAACGGACCCGATGGTCGGAGTCGAGTGGCGCGGGTCAACGGACCCGATGGTCGGAGTCCAGTGGTGGTTGAGTCGGGGTCCGCGGGCGATGCGAGGGTCGTCCCGGTGGGCGGATGGTCGGCAGGTCGGCGGCGAGATGAATCGGGTGCGTAGCGGCGGCCATGTTGAGAGAGCCCCGGTTCGGCGGCGACTTCGGGTCGGGCGGCGATGTCGGAGGAATCGGCGATGGGGAGGGAGTCCAAGTTACCGTAAAGGCTGCGAGGCTGGGCGTCATCGATCGGCAGGTGAGGGTCGTCGGCGGCATCGATGTGGAGGTCGGTGAAGGCGGCGTCCCGGTGAGTATGGAAGTCGCTCCTAGTGGCCAAGATGGCGTCGCGGGACTCGGGCAGGCGATGCGGGCCAGAGTTGGGGCCCGGAGTCTGCGGGCGGTCGAGTCGCGGAGTGTAGGCGTCGGGAGCGGCCTGGAGTCGGGATAATTTAAGGTCCTTGGTGGAATTAAGGTGGGCCAGGAATTTTTTATTAAAGAGGTGGATCTTCCGGCGGATGAAATACAACTGGGGTCCGTTGCAGGTCTGGGTTAGTGAGGCCTGAAGTGCAGGGAGTGTCGATGTGAGGTCCTGTTGGTGCCGGCGCATCGCGACCAGGGTGGATCTCAGTGCCCGGTTGGAGAATTGCTGGGTATGCCGGTGGATAGCCAGTCGGTACCGATGGTCCGGTTGGGGTCCGAACTGGGAGGTAGGGAACTGGAGCTGGAAGCCATGGGGTGTGAGATGAAGGAGCAGGCAGGCCCCGAGGAAGCAAATGTGGCTGTGGTATCGAGTCTGGGTAAGGATGTGGTCGTACAGTTGGAGGGCAGGGGGGATCACAGAAGGTGTGCAGTTAGAGAGGAGGTTGTGAAACTGTCTCCGGAGAGAGGAGGAGAACTTCTTCAAAGTAGGCATACCTTGAGGAGATATCGCAGTGGAGTAGACAAAGTGTTCAAAATAGGTTTAAGGTATTGGGGACAGATTTAATAGGAACATGATGGATCAAATGTTAACAAAGGAGAGTGAGTCTATGGGACCACCGGCCAGAGGAGACAGCTGAGGCAGGTACTATCGCAACGTTTGCACCATTTGGGCAGGCACATGAATAGGGCAGGTTTAGTGTAACACGCGCCAAACGCGGGCCTGTGGGATTCGTGTAGATGGGGCATGTTTGTGGGTGCGGGAAAATGGACCGAAAGGCCTGTTTCCACACTGTATGATTCTATGACACCATGACTCTATATTATCTACCAGCATTGCATCATCCCGTTCTCCTTGGAAATGCCAAGAGCATTTGGGAAATTCGACTTCTGGAAAAACACAAAGCGAACAATTTGTGCAAAATATATTCATTAACTGTACCGAGGTGCACAACGTTGGATGATGCAATGCTTCTCCATGATGAGACATCCAGCTGGTTTGTGTTGTTGTAAATAGCTATAGGTTCAGATTTATTATTTTTCCCTGCCTCCTCCTGAAGTAACTGTGTTGGTGTGACTTCGTGAGTGTCACATGGAAGTGATTGTTCCCCAACATATTGTTGATAAGATGAACGCCATGCAACATGACCGCTCAACAATTTTCTTTTGCGTTCCATCGATGCAGTTTAGGGCATCAACTCCAACATCTTTCCCCAAGTCAATACCCAGCTGACATTGACGGAGATGCTAATGTCCTGACACGAGGTCACTAATTTATCTATCTCCTTCTTGTACTCCGTACCGTTATTGTCCGTAATTCTTTCTGATCCTGCCCATCACAGTGGTGTCGTCAGCAAGCCTGTGGAAGAAATGTGTAAAAAGAATATCGTCTGGGACTGAGAAATCACCCTGGCAGGGCGCCGGGGTTGAGATTTATAATGGAGGAGATGATGTCACCTATCGTCACTGACTGAAGTCCGTGGATGATAGAGCCGAGGAAGAAGTGGCAGAGGGCTGAGCACATGCCTAGGTCCAGGAGTTTGGAGATAACAACCAGCGCTCTCTTCACCCCCCACACACACCCCCACACCCACCCCACACCCCACACACACAATGCCAAGCTCAAGCCTGTTCAGCCATTTACTATCATATTATCAATCTTATCCTGGTCACAAGTTATTTTCCATACCCGGTCACATTGGTCTTCAGTTCCCTATTGGCCACAAGAAGCTTCGCTCCAACTCTGTTTGTATTTAATAAATGGGCACCACTGTTGTTTGGGGGAGAGTGTACTAGAGATGCAGATATATCTAAGAGAGTAAATTACATCACATCTCAGTCACTCCAAAGTGAATTATTATTCTGATCGTGTGATCCTAACGTAACCATCCATATACCCGTTGTTTAATGACCTGAAGCTCTATCCATTCAGAGCCTCGCAAACTCCCACATATTGTTGTCAATTACAGACTTTTTGGTCTCATCAACTGCACAGAGTGGAGGATCTGGTCAATTATTGGTCGTTTCACAGCCACTTGATGCGAGGGATAAACCTCCAATTCTGACTACACCGCTTCAAAGGTAAGTATCACCTTCTTTAAAAGAGAGAGGTCTGAGGCATAGTACTCTATGGACAAAGTGCTAGAAAATGCGAATCAGTTATTGGACGGCATTAACACATCACGACTGCACTATTCTTTCTTTGTGTGATCGAGCTGCAGGGAGAGGTGAGGAACGTGTTCCCTGGAGCAAAGGAGACTGAGTTGGGATGATATGAAGGTGTATAAAATCATGAGAGGAATAGATAAGCTGAATGCAGTACATTTCCCCCAGGATTGAGAATCAAAAGGCAGATCTCATAGGTTTCATGTGAGAGCAGCAACATTTACAAAGAACCTGAAGGGAAGACTTGACACTAATACAGAATGCTCGGTACATGGTTTGAACTTTGATAAGATCATTCACTTCTGACATCACATATTTTGCTGCCTGGACGGATGTTATCTGAGTCTTCTGATGATACTAATTGTTCCTCCTTTATTGCAGGTGCGCGGTAATTAATAAGGTCCACGATAAGGTTTCAGACGTTTTACTGAATTATTCCTCCTGTGACCACTTCACACCTTGTCTTCGCATGTGTTCACCCCTATTCAACACCTTCTCTTGTATATCAATACAGTCTGTGTTACATGGACAGTCTTAGTAGCCATCATGGTACGAGTATCCCTCTCTGATCATATTTGGTACTTATGTCAGACCACTAGGTGAGATGAGGTTCGGCTTGTTTATTATTGTCTGATATTTCGAGGTACAGTGAAAAGCGGAACATTGGTCGCAATCCATTCAGTTCAGATATGCCATATACAGATACATAAGAACGTAGAAAATAGCAGGAGTAGGCCATTCGGCCCTTCGAGCCAGAACTTCGATTCAAGAAGATCGTGGCTGATCATCTAAAATCAGTAACATGTTCCGGCTTTTTCCCCAAATTCCTCGATTCCCTCAGCCGTACGAGGACAATCTAATTATCTCTTAAACTACAACCAGTCCTGCAGATGGAGGAAGATACAGAATGCCGAATATATATAATTCAGAAGATCATGTTGAATATTGTTGGTTATTTCAATCAAACCCTGAATTGTGCGTGTATTTGTGAGAATGAACAACATTTCCTCAAGCCACTTTGCATAAATCCGTTCTCCGTAGAACTGGACAAGTGCAATTGGATAATTTGAGTTTTGTAAAATCACAAAGCAACATATTTTTGCAAAAATATTATTTAAATTTGCTGAAGGTTTCATCTGGAGCAGTGGAAGGTGCAATGCTTCTATTGTCAATTGTCTATAAGCAATGAGACATCCCGCTGGGATCGCGATGTTGTAAACAATTAAGAGGAGCGGCGTTCAGATATAAGCTTCAGTTTGAAGTTTATTGTTGCATCTACCGTGCTAACGTAAAACGTTTTGATTTGCTTGCTATCCAGTCAAATTAGACATACCATAAATACACAGTATTAGTTAAAACTCGAGCACATAATGTACTAGATATACGGATATACACAGAGAATGAGTTGACATATGAGGTAGTTGAGGCATATATTAAGGCATCTTTCTAAGACAGCTGGACTGCTGCATGGCTAGGAATGATTTAGAGTGATGTGGGCGAAATGTGATAAGGAGCGACTAGTGTAGATGGGGCACATTGGTCGGCATGGGCAAGCTGGGTAGAAAGTCTCATTGCCATGTTGTCGGGTTCGATTATTCCAATAAAATAGAGCAACGTGGAAGATGCAGAGTACAGAATATAGTTCGCAGCATTGGTGTGTATTTTCGCAGTATTGGTGTGCAACAATTACCTAGACAATTTCCAATATCCGCAATGCGGTAGAAGCGAATTGAACTGTGCAGTAATCTACGAGGGGACCGTTGACAAGCGTCACAATGGAGAAAATAAGCTAATGCTTAATCCGGTGGGGCTCGCTCTCAAATATATGTTCCTTCTGCAGGACTTGGGTAGGGGAAATAAAAACGGACCGGCTCTCAACAAGTCTTTGATTACGCTGGGTGTTTTCTTTCGGCGGCAGCGTGATGTGTAGATGGCCTCAATGATGGGAAGTCTGGTCGGTGTCATGGATTGGCTTACACTTATAACTCTCGGAAATATCGCTCGGTCTAGGCAGATCTGTACACAATCTAAAATATGGTCAAACCCGACATTATGATGCCTGTGGTACATCCGGATAAGTCACTGGAGCCGTGCCACGTTTCCACAGACTCCACCTGAAGTAGAGGCGTTAGTGCGCCTTTCTGGATGTCGCATCAATGTGATTGCCCCACTAACGCCATGCAACTTGTTCTCAGCCAATTCCAATTCCGCAGTCACAGTTGTCGCAGTTTCTATGTCGCAGTTGTACAGGACCAGAGTGAGACCACACATGGAGTGTTGTGTGCAGTTTTGGTCTCCCAGTTTGAGGAAGGGCATTCTTGCTATTGAGGGAGTGCAGCGTAGGTTCACGGGGTTAATTCCCGGGATGGTGGGATTGTCACATGTTGATTCAATGGAGCGGCTGAGCTTGTACACTCTGGAATTTAGAAGGATGAGAGGGTATCTCATTGAAACATATAAGATTGTTAAAGATTTTGACATGCGAGTGGCATGAAACATGTTCCCGATGTTGCGAGAGTCCAGAACCAGGGGCAACAGTTTAAGAATAAGGGTAAGTCATTTAGAACGGAGATGATGTCACATTGTTTCACACAGAGAGCTGTGAGTCTGTGGAATGTTCTGCACCAGTGGCTGGTGGAGGCCGATTCACTAGATACTTTCAAGAGAGAGCTGGATAGAGCTCTTAAAGATAGCGGAGTCTGGGGATATGGGAAGAAAGCAGGAACGGGGCTACTGATTGACGATGATCAGCCATGACCACATTCCATGGCGGTGCTGGCTCGAATAGCCAAATGGCCTACTCCTGCACCAACTGTCTATTGTATCCCTGATATCAATGTCGGCTTGTACTCGAGGTAAATGACGTATAGTAGCAGACAGAAAATGAATTATTGCAGGGCTCCAGTGTTATTTTGGAGGCGGTGTCACCTATCCCCACATCGATTCCGGCGTCTGGAGATAATAGCCAATCCATCTCCTATCACATATAGGTACACACTGCTGAACTCGTAATTTAAAGCTCGAGGCTGTTCCCCTTTTAAATATTAAACGGGATCTGACTTTGGACTCATATTAATCCACATTAGCCATCATTCGCCCGTTGTCTACAAACACACTTGCTCCTGCCGTATATGAACGGAATGAGTTATCATCACTAATTTTGGGGGCACAAGGTACTGTAGGTTCAGATGTATTTACGAGCATAAATGACATCATCTCAATTCACTCCATGGTAAACATCTCTGAAACGTGTATCCTAACGTCATCGCCCATCTATCGATTGTGTAATACTTTCACTGTCAATCCTTTCAAGCCCTCATAGAATCCGACATTTACAGTGTCAATATATTCACTTGTCGTTCTTCCAAACTGCACAGCGTAGATGATCTGATCAATTGTTGCTCCTTTGGCAGTTCTTTCATCCGTGGGATAAACCTCAACTTCAGATTATGCATCGTATTGTAGGTAAGGACCGACTTCCTTGAAAGATATAGCGTCAGGGCATAATATTCTGCTGATCAAATGCTAGTAAATGGGAATTAGAAAATGGATAGGAAAGATGTCGTATAGTTATTTGGCCTCTTTCTCTCATGTGTGACTCTATGACTCTCGGACCAGTGTATACAGGTTTCTCCATTTGTAGTATCACCGTCAGTGGTTAGAGCAGGAATTCGCTACACTACCCTTGTATGGGCCCGGCTCTTGGTAGGGATGAGGACTTTATTCCTTGGAGCACAGGAAGCTGAATGTTGCGTATAAAGGTATATCCGGGGAATAGATCGGGAGAATGCACAGTATTTTCTACAACACGGGGAATTAAAAACCAGAGATCATGGGTATATGGTGAGAGGAGCAAGATTTACAAGGAACCTGACTTTACATTCAGACGGCGGAGGACTTTACATTCAGAGGGGAGGACGTTACATTCAGACGGCGATGCATGTACGGAACGAGCTATCACAGGAACACAAAAATGCTGGAGAAACTCGGCGGGTGCAGCAGCATCGCTGGTTTCCTTCGCTCCATAGACGCTGCTGCACCCGCTGAGTTTCTCCAGCATTTTTGTGTACCTTCGATTTTCCAGCATCCGCGGTTCCTTCTTAAACACGAGCTATCACAGGAGGTCGTTGAGATATGTTGAGTCGAAGCAGGCATTGCTAGTCAGTACGTTTGGAATTCTAGCTGCAATCTC
This sequence comes from Amblyraja radiata, assembly GCF_010909765.2. Classification (NCBI taxonomy): domain Eukaryota; kingdom Metazoa; phylum Chordata; class Chondrichthyes; order Rajiformes; family Rajidae; genus Amblyraja; species Amblyraja radiata. The sequence goes on along the minus strand of NC_046000.1, from coordinate 4,747,066 downwards.
GACAGCAGCAAGAGGTAAATACGTGAGCATCTTTCGTTATTTGTGTTGAGCAATAAATGTTCGGCAGGATCTGATTCTGCAGCAATGCTCGGGTGCCCTGATTCGCCAGTTTGCACTCTAATGCGGTGTGCGGTGCAACACCAGTGTTTGCATTCTTGTAATTTGCGACACGACACCATATCGTGCATTTGCTTAAACAGCAACTGTGATTTGATCCTCCTCTCTCCACGATGTCTTCTGAGTCATCTGAGTATTTCATATTTTCCTCTTGTATATGTAGATGCCCGGCAATTACTGCGCACTGAAATACAGCGGCAGAGTATTTAGTGTGTTCCTCCTCCTGCCCCTGTCTTCACTTTCTCTTCGCATTTGTCCAACAGTTTGTGTGTGCTTAACAACCATTCATCATGTCTCTTGAATATCAATGTCGTCTATGTCAATCTGAATCGCTATCACAGTACGATCAATCCGGCTCCGGTCACACCTTCTGAACTTTCTGAATTTGTAGTCGGCAGGGCAGTACTCTGCATATCGCCCACTTGATATTTGGTATTTGGTACATATTTGGTACTTATCTCTGATCCTCGGGTTTGATTAGTTTAGGCTTAGAATGTTATTGTCACAAGTACCGATGAACAGTGAAAAGCTGTGTTGCCTCCTATCCACTCAGATCCAACATACCATTTATGGATACAATCAGTTCAAGCAAATTCACTAGAGCAATTCATTGAGCAACAGGGATAATACAGAGGCAGAATATGGTTCATGATGTATCGATTATCATCCTGAATATTATTCTTTGTTTCAATCAAACTTTAAATCGTCCTTATATTTGTAATAATGAATACATTTGCTCAAGCTGCATCGCATAATTCCGTTCTTCCTGGTACTCGATATGTGCAGTCGGAGAATTCAAGTAGCAAAACACAAAAACAATATGTGTACTGATGTCGGAAATTTTAGGAATTATAAGGAAGATGAGTAAGTTATAATTTGTTTAACCCTTTAGCACACATACTGGGGAGCATGATGGGAGCGTTGCCAAGATAGAATGCAGTTAACATAGCTAAATCTGAGACATTCTACTGAGAAGAGCGTTCCTTATCAGTAGGAGGAGGATAATATTTTGTAGTTCTGTCTACAATAAGTTCATATCTGTTGCAATCTTGCATTACAACTGCTTTTAGTCACTGCTTGGCATGCAAGTTACCAAAATGTTAACAAACGATCTCCTTTACGAGTGGACTCCGTGTGTCGAGGATAATCTGGACATTTATGATATCTACATGTTAGATATATGGCAAGGAGATTTCTAAACATGACGAAACATAAGATTAAAGTTAACTTTGGGGAAATGCAAAGATGAAAGGTCACATAGACACTGATTAACGATGTTGTATTTCCACAAGTAACTATTGAGGGTATAAGAATCCTACAGTTACTGAGCTTGAGCTTCCTCACACTGTTTCGCGATGCAGAAACCCGATAATAATCTATTTCGCTGGGATGTGCGCTTTCAACCTTCTGTACCTTCTGGCACAGGCAAGAAGAACTGACATCTTTGATGATGTTGGGTATTTTTTTCCGAAGATGCCTGAGGCGTAGATGAAGTCAATAGTGGAACGTCTGGTCTGCATGATGGAATGGGCTACATTTACAACTATCTCCAAATTACCCTGGTCTTGTCATATATGTACCCAAACCTAAATGTAATCGGACAACTTGCTTTCTATGCTCCGTCTCTAGAAGTTTTATAAGAATGACTGTAGACATGTAAATTGTCCCAGTCTCCTGATGAAGAATAGACGGTGGTGTGCCTTCGTGGGTTACGCATCAATGTGATCGCTCCATTCGACCATTCACAATGACGTCTTCTGCAAACTCATAGGTACAATTAGAGCCGAATATGGCCGTACGCTCGCGAGTGTAAGGGTGGTGTAGTAGCGGACTGAGAACGGATTCTTGCGGTGCTCCAGTGTTCGAAGTTATTATGGAGGAGGTTTCACATCGTTATTAATTGTGGGCTGTGGGAGCTAAAATCGAGCAGGGGAGGTGATCCCTCGGTCCAAGAGTTTGGAATATATCATCTTGCAAACTGCACAGTGTGCAGGATCTCCTCAATTATTGTTCCTTTGACAGCCTCTTCCAGCGCAGATAAATATTGACTAAATCGCTGCACCGAAAGTAAGTGGTTGCGCCGGTAATATGACAAACGTTCAAAGACAATTTTACTTCGGAGTCACGTGAGTGACTACGTGAAGTGCCCGCCAGCCCGCATGCGCGCCATTTTTGTCTAACGCATGGCGCAGCAACTGTCTGGCAGACACGTCGTTCCTCCAGCGGTAAGTTTCAAACCCTGCAGGTAAGTTTTCAAACTTATTTCCAGGTTCTGTTTTTTGCTTGCAGGAATTTATTTTACAGAGATTCCTGCTGGATATAATATACGAAGCCGGTTATGGACTGCGGGGGGAAACCGGCTACAGACCGCGGGGAACTGGCTACGGAGACCGCGTAAGTGCGAGTAGCCGTCGAGCGTCGGGTTCACTACCCGAGTAGCTGACAGTGCGGTCAGCGACTTCCGAGTGCCTCTTGAAACCGCTGTGGTTCCCCAGAAAGGGGGTAAGTCCAAGAGCAAGACGGATAGGCCTGTCGACTCGGATATGGGTACGTCTTCGGACGTTTAACCCAGATGGAGCATGGATAGCGCCCTCGGACGTTTATCCCACAAATGTGATGCTCCATCCTGATATGGTCCGTGGAACGGGTCCATATCAGCACGGGGCTCCTCGCGGGCCTGCGGCAGCACCTGTTTCAGGACTGCTTACAAATATCCCTCTCTGCAGAGGGGTGTACGAGGGGTCAGTGTGTATCTCCAAACTCGGAAGTATGTCCGAGGAACATACTGGAGTACATGTGTGAGGTTCAATAAATGTCTGTCATGATTTTGCTTCCAACCATTAGCAGAAAACACGGAGGGGACAGATTTCCCCTCACATTTCAAGCTTTGCAAGCATCAGCTACCTCACGTCACATCATTACAGGAACAGGTGACGGCTGTAAGATACCATGCACCTGTAAATTTTTCCTGAAAGTACCGGCAGTGAACAGCACTATCAGGGGTGACATCGGAGGGGGCATGACAATCCATTAAAAAAATTACTGGCCTGGTGTTGATGTGCAATGCACACTTCGAAATGAACTGCTTTCAGAAGAACGCCATCAGACTTGCCTTAAATTCCAAATTAAATTCCAGCCGCCGGATCTTCTTTTCGGGGAAGACCTATCCAATAAGTAAGACCTGGATGAGGAAGCAAAAGCTGTTGGACTAATCAAGGTACAAACGACGAGCAAAGTTTCATCGTTTCAGCGACAACACACCCCACGCCTCCATCGGCAGTAGGCGGTTCATTGAAGCTGGTGGCAGCTTGAAAGCTGGGCAAAGGTCTTTCAGGCCAAGGCCCAAACCGGTCCTCAGTAACCATCTGGAATCCACGCACCCCAGCAGTCCTACTCTCCAAATTAAGGATGGGAATAGAACCCGCATCACAGGGCTTTGGGCTACCCATAAGACCACCGGTAACCATGGGGGTAGGTGGGTCTGGTTCTTTCCGAAACATGGGGTATGTGGACCATTTACAAGTTGGTAATATTTACATTTGTTTTTTGTACAAATGACAATGATAACATGAGTTTCACATCCGTTTATAAACTAAAATGATAACATGAGATTAGTTTATACTGCACAGTATACAAGGGTCCCAAGCAGACTTTCGGGACAGGCTTGGAAATGTGGCCAGAGTTGTCTTTCGGGGCAGGCTCAATATTATGGCCAGGATTGCCTTTCGAGACAGGATCGGAAATATGGCTAGAGTTGCCTTTCGAGGCAGGCTCGGAATTATGGCAAGCGTGGCCTGATCATTGTGAATAATGGAGGAGGTCGGTAAATCTTCAGTTATATTACAAATTGATGCTAGTGCTCAAAGATGAAAAATTACTAATGCCATCTCCAGTTACGGAGGCGGATGCGATTTGCATGAGTTACCAATTATTCAGTTATATGGTATCGAATACCTATAGACACTATGTATATTCTATGGATTCAAGGTAATTGTGTAAATATGCATAATCTGCATGCTCAACTCCAAGTTGATACACGATGGTGGTGGCATATGTTAAAAACATGGGTGCAATCAAGTCAGTACCCTGTGATAGTTTACATGACCTCATTTGGCGCTGATGTAACATCACGTAAAACCAATCATAACACAGAATGGATGATGGATCACAGAATATTTAATGACATTGTGGCTCAATGGAAACCCGGAGGCATTGTGAAAGGGAGGGAGGGGGAGAGATCTCC